>NW_026250126.1:0-164429 GCF_024043145.1 Alternaria conjuncta | reverse complement strand
GAGGGGATGTGAGCAGGGGATGGAGATGGGGTGTACTACTGCGTCTATTCTAGTCTGTGCTGACTTCAACATTCGAGTATGCAGGGTGGCAGGCTAGGGTGGATGTACGAAGGGGATGTACGATAGGTAAGACGGGATTTGTGAAGGGCATTGCGTAAGCTGAGTCGCGCGCGTTGTTTTAGCTGCGTCTTCGGTGAAATGTTTGTAGTGACTTTTGGGATCAGCGTAGGGGATAGCGTAGGGGATATGTTTGATTTGATACCACGGGGAGGGGGAGGGGGAGGGAAGCGTCGCAATGGAGAACACGTCAGCGGCTTTGGGTTGGATTGCCGCGTATGTTGTTGTATTAGTCGTTGGACTTGTTTTCTGGTAGATAGGACGCTAGCTTGGGGGAAGTTTTGATACAAGGACGATGTACACGTCCTCCCCTAATCTCTGAGTCCGCTGCTGCTAGTGTCCCAGAGTATCTGAACCTCCTTACTCTTTAACCTGCATTGCTTCGTATACATACACGTAAACGTAAACGTACACGTACAGCGCGAAGAGGGGCTTGCGCGTTCAGCACGTTCTTGTCCGACCTGCTCTTGTGCCGTTGAAGTTGTACGTGGATAGTCTGACCGATTACAATACCTTTGTTGTACGGATGTGAAGAGCATCTCTACGAATGCGCGCATACCAATTATCTTCATTATCCTCACGAGCTTCACGCCTTCGCAATAGCTTTTGTCATGTGTCTGTACCTTCTTTTGAACATCTGCTCAACTTCCTCATCACTAGTCTTACGACCTTCGCGCTTGCTAGTAAGGGGTTGTACCGGACTTAAATTACCAGAGTGCAGACGAACTTGCTCAAACACTAGCTTCCATGGTCGAAGACGAGGTCGCTTGTCAGACTGTAAGGTAACGTCGTGCTGGCTATTGAGGTTGTACCTTGGTGGGCGGGGCGATCGCAATAGCTTTTTCGACGGGTGTGAGAAACCCGTGGTTTGGAAATCCAAGACGAAGTACTATCATCGCCGTTGGTTCATTGCCATCCAAGCTCTTGCGCTCGTCGTTGATGTTCTTTCCAGCTGTTAAATGATCGTGAAAACTCTCGAATATTCTCATACCCACAGACCTCGGTTCCTCGCAAAGAAACATCCAGCACCCTCACAATCTTTCTCAATTCCCCACATCCACGGCCATTCACACCGCTCTACCCTCTCCACCCTCTCCAAAAGCGGAATTAAATAGTCCATGCATGAATCCTCCCTACCAAACGCGTTTAGAGGTAATCGTGATTATCGAATTCATCGAACGCATGCGTGTATGCGACTATCGCATGTGAGGTACATGGCTAGATATTCGCGTACCGTGGTTTGTTTTTCCCATTCGGCCGAAAGCAGCAGTATCTCCATAGTATGCGACAGGGGACGGCCCGGTCTTTCATGCGCGAACATGAACTTGACAGAACGGTACTCGCGTGCTTTGCCATGAGGAACATGTGCTGTCTGCTGTCTGCTGTCGGAGAAACAGACATCTCCGCTACCGCGCTGCGTCGTTAAGAATAGAACAACCACCTCTCCGGACAATTCTCCGGTCGTAAGCAGGAAGAATTTGTGATGTCGTCTGCCCTTCTCTTATCGCACAAAAGGTGCCGACGCCTTCCGCCCGCTTACCACCATCCGCGCTGTACCCTTTCCTCACGATCTCCATATAACCGGTTCGTATCTGCTACGTCGCCTGCTACTTTCACGGGTAGCGTTGGTTGCAAATACGAGGTTTGGTGGGTTTCTATTTCCGGATGTGGCGATGGGTGGGTAGGAGCACTAAGGTAGCGGGTGTGGCACCAGCGGGGATCGTGTCCTTCTGCCAGCCTCGTTTTTTTTCGACCACCGTGTACAGCTCGTACGACATCAACGAACACAGGTACCGTGGTAACACGTCCTCGTGGCACGGAGGCTGGAGAGATGGCGCCATACGGATAACCCTCCGATGTTGGAATTTGTTGTGTAATGGGAATGGGAATGGGAGGTGGAGAGGTGCTATCGAGGTGTTTTTGGAAGGTTGATGTTCAAATCCAAATAGCGACCGGCTAGCGATACCGAGATGCGGGATGCGGAAAGATTCAATGCCACCGCATCCACCGGCACTTTCGCATACATACCGCCGTATGATGCCGTTATCGTGTGGTGGGAAAACTCTCGCCCGACGCGACCGGCACCGTCGTATTAGGTCACACAACCAGCCGAACTGCCCAACGTCAGTCTGGTGACATTGAAACACGAGGTGATCAGCTTGTCGACAAGAAGGCGTATACGGTACGGTACGTCAGGGACTCGATATGACGTCTGCGTGTCGGAAGCTTCAATGCGAGGATGCAGCGCGCAGGGCTAGCTCACCCGTTTTCGTCATGTTTCCAGCGATATTGACGGGCTGATCAGTGCCTGAAGCATGCTTAGGGTGAGCTTAAACGGCCGGGACATTACTGCTACGGGCATGGTTCAAGCCTGCAGGGACAGTGCAGCGCTGCGTCTGCATGGATACGAGGAATGACGGTGGGGAACATAGGTGGGAGGGTCAATGTTACTTTGTTTAGTCGCGTTTTGTAGGTTGGAAGACGGTAGAACAGAACAAACCCCTCATACCCTGCACCGTCCGTCTGTTGGCCATTAGTATAAAGGGTTCCGCGAACGGCGCTGCACAAAGGGTCATCATCCTCAGCAAACTTTCAAAAGCAATTCACAGCAAAGACTAGTTTATAACTCCCTTTACAACACTCGCTTTCGAAGTTCTTCCACACCACAACACACACAACTCGCCAAGATGAAGTACACCGTCGCTATCACCACGCTCATCGCCAGCGCTATGGCTACTGCCATCTCCTCCGACTGCCCCAAGCCCTCGCACACCGCGACCGTCACCGGCAGCGCACCTGCCTCGTCGTCGACCGCGCCTGCCGACGCCGCTCCCACCGGCTACTTCGGCGTCATCTCGTCGCGCAGCGCCTCGCCCATCCACCTCCAGTCCTTGACCGCACGCGGCGGAAAGTTCTACCTCGGCGGCGGCCCTCCCTCGTCCTACTGCCCATCCAACCTTCCCGCCGGCGCCTGCCCTCCCGGTAACACCACCGTTCTGGCTGGCGGCCAGGGAACTCTCTCCCTCGGCGTTGTCGTGCCTGGTGGCCAGGAGGTCTACGTTGCGCCCGGCGGTGCTCTCCAATACACCACCGCCCACTCCGTCTCCAAGCCCGAGGGCTCAGACGTCACTGGCTTCAGCCGCACCGCGCCCGCTGACGGCAACGTCTACGGATACCTCGACTACGAGACTGGCTTCGTTGCCTGCCCGGCTGGCGAGGGCGAGGGATACCAGGTCTTTGGTGCCGTTGAGGACGGTGAATTCGGCGATGACTGCCTTGGCTTCACCGCTCTGGCTGGTAAGTTTTCTGCTCCTCTCAACAAGTTGGATATATGCTAACGATTCCTCTAGTTGCGACCGAAGATGCTGGTGCCTGGCAATACTAGATCTCTCTAACACCTGGAAATGGTGTTGGTGGGGATCTTTAATGTCTATTGGATAATGAACATGAAGGGGTAGATGGAGATATCCATGCTGTACATATGACGCTCCTTAATGACCCGGGCACAAAAGTAATATAATAGTAATGCCTTGAGACGATTTCGAAACTTCATTCTCTGCCTTCCAAGCCTGCTCTGATGCGATTGACTTCCTCCTCAGCTGTGCCTTTCATGCCCGTCTGCACAACTACAGTCTTCTCCCTACTCTTCATGCCTTTAACAACTTCAACATCAGACTTCGCAACTCGAAGCGCACCAGCAATGACTTCCCTCACCGCCCTATTCGCCTCTCCGTCTTTCGGCTGAGCGGCAACGCATATCTCAATGCGCTCGTCAGAGACCGCTGCGATGCCTTCGCGTTGCGCACTAACCCCAGGCTTGACATGACACAGCAGATGAACAGTTCCTGAGCTGTTCTTCGCGGACTTGGAAGCCACGAAACGGATTGCGGGACCGGACATTAGCGGCGTTGGCGTTGAACACGGTAGAGTGCATGTGACTGCGATGAACGGTGCGTTGGAAAGGTCAGCTGGCTTCGCGTGCGGACCTCAGCATGCGGCTGAACCGGTAAAGCCGATCGCAGCCGCCCATTCCACGCCGGGATTAGACCCCTTCTCGCCCAACCAATCGCTTTTCCAGTGCACCCCGAGCCCTGCTACCAGCAAAGGCGAGCCTCTACACAGCAGTCCTCACAGATAGATGCACATCTCCTCTGTTCCACAGCATACGGCAAAAGCCACGTTGACACCACCCATCCCATGCCCTCTGCACCTCCCTAAAGCGTGCTGGCGCGCAACCGGGGCCGGTAGTGGGGGCATTCTTACGGTACCGGTGCTTAGATAAAGACTACTTCCCCTAAGTGATAAATTTGACGAGAGCCTCATCAGACGCTTCCTCTAAGTACAGGTGCACACGATGGAGGGAAAATTCAGCAACACGGAATTAGGTAAGAGATTGTAAGCGTATCCGGGCGCAGATAAAATGCATAAAAGGCTGCCCGCCCTCGGTTTTGGCGATGGTTTCTGCTTATTTCGCATTTCTTCGACTTCTTGACAGAGTTGAATTGGGATAGAGTGTTGTTTGTACGCATTGCGGTATTAGCACTTTTTTGCATGATAGATTGGAAGACATTTTATTATTGGTATACGAATTCACAGTTAGAGGTAAGAGATAACTGCAATTGCTTTTGATGACGTGGTTCGCAACGTGGTGGTTTGCTATCTAGAAGTCGCACTTTCTGCGACAACCAACCCACGTACAATCCCATCTTTCCCACATTCTCTGCCCACTCCACACAACAAATCACATGACTAACCTCACCCCCAGCAAAATGACTTCCGCACCCACACTACAGCCCAAGTTCCTGCCGAACAAGCATGACCTAGGCATCGTCGCAGTCGGCTTCAGCGGCGGCCAGGTAAGGCCCACCCACCCACCACCCATTCTCTCCCCAAAATAAATAATTAACAATTTCATCCCAGCCCAAAGCCGGCGTCGACGCCGCCCCCATGGCGCTCATCGAAAACGGCCTCATCAAGCAGTTAGAACAAGACCTCGACTTCAACGTCACCTACGACGGCCAAGTGCACAACTACTCGGAACTGCGACCCGCCTCCGACCCCGAAGTCCACAGAATGAAGCAACCCAGATTCGTGTCGGCCGTAACAAAGCAAGTCTCGGACCAAGTCTACGCCCACGCCAAAACAGGAAAACTCGTGCTAACCCTCGGCGGCGACCACTCCATCGCCATCGGCACCGTGTCCGGGACTGCGAAAGCAGTACGGGAGCGGTTGGGTAAGGAGATTGCGGTGATCTGGGTGGATGCGCATGCGGATATTAATACGCCGGAGTCGAGCGAGAGCGGGAATATTCATGGTATGCCAGTCGCCTTTTTGGCGGATCTTGTGGAGGAGAAGGAGAAGGAGGAATTGAAGAGGGAGGATGTGTTTGCGTGGTTGGAGAAGGAGCATTTGATTAGTCCGAAGAAGTTGGTTTATATTGGGTTGAGGGATATTGATAAGGGGGAGAAGAAGATTTTGAGGGAACACGGGATTAAGGCGTATAGTATGCATGAGATTGACAGGTATGTTGTATTCCATGTCCCGAAGCTGGGGTTGGGTTGCTAACAGGACGATAGGTATGGCATTGGCAAAGTCATGGATATGGCACTGGGTTGGATCGGAAGCGATACGCCTATCCATCTCTCCTTCGACGTCGACGCTCTGGATCCCATGTGGGCGCCCAGCACGGGTACTCCTGTACGCGGTGGTTTGACGCTGCGCGAGGGTGACTTCATCGCTGAGTGTGTTGCTGAGACTGGTCAGCTCATCGCGCTCGATCTCGTTGAGGTTAACCCCAGCCTTGATGCTGAGGGTGCTGGTGACACTGTCCGCGCTGGTGTTTCGATTGTGAGATGCGCGCTTGGCGATACTCTTTTGTAAGCTTGTGTGATGGTTGGAGTGTTAGAGGCATTTGGTCTGGGTAGATATAGATGGCATCGTTAGACGATCAATGACGCAAGTTCATACATATTCGTGTTACAAGTCGTGACAGTTTGTTGCTATCCGTAAATCCGTGCATGGTGTATCATACACCAGAGGTACTTGTACCATCTCACTATCAACAAGAAAGATATGACGCAGGACAGTAGAATTCCGAAACAGGAGAGACCTTTACCGACTACTGCGATGACTAGAGTATACATTTGTTAGCGTTCTGGAGGCTGTTGGCGAACACGTAGACTTGAAGGTAGATTGAATGCACGGTCGACCAGGCACACAAATAGAGTCAAAGTTGGGTCGATGCTTTGTTCCGCTTTCGATCAAGCGTCCATGCTGGCTAAGTTGGCGTATCGACTAAGACACAAAAGTACAAGGAACGAGCCAAGAACCCTACTAGTATACATATGTAGCCGTCCGCCCATACCGAGGCCTTGGGGGATTGACTCTGTAGCCTTCGCCACTTTTTGGAGCCCACCTGACATCTTCTGGTTTGGAGCGCCTTGGATTGACGACTTCGCCAGCACTTCTCGGGGCCCATATAATGTCCTCAGGCCCATTGCCGGTATAAGAGAAAGATTCCGCTGGTTCTCTGCCTCTTTCATCGTCGTCGTCGTCGGATGAGTACGATTCGTATTGATGCTCGCTACCAGGTTCACACTCAGCAGGGAGATACAGTTTCTTATTTAGAGTTGGATAATAACGTGGTCGAGTTTCGGCTGAAACTTTCGCCGCAGGTGGTTCTGCTGACTTTGGCCTTGCTGGAGAAGTTTCTTCGCTGATTGATGGCACCGGTAGCTTTCTCGCTTCACCGTGTCTGACGGGCTTCGGTCGCTGAGTGGCGCCAGTGTATCGGATGTCTTCGTGACTTCGACGCTCTTCTGCCATGAGTCGATCATGCTCCTTAGTACGAGCCCAGTAGGCTGCCTCGTAGCGCTTTTTCTCATCATCCGAATCCGACGAGTCGCTCTCGATATTCGTGAATTTGCGTTCAGTTCGCTGTCTCGGTGCATCGCGTTTGCTTGTGGATGCTTCATCCTTTGTTCCTGCCTTCTTTCTACCTATCTTCCAAAACCTTTCTGCAGCCACTTTAAACGTTGAGTTGTCATGCCTAGACTTCGTTTTGGTGTCTGTACCCACGCTCCTTGGCTCACGCTTGTTGGATATTGTTGAAGTAGGCACTCCATGCGCTTGTGACGTGAGGTGTGGGTCTAAGTCTGAGTCTAGCCGTACAGTACGTTTCTTTCGCGTTCGCGGGTGCGTGTCAGAGTCCGATGGGTACATGGTGGTTCGTGTTGAATACGTGGGAGATGATCCTAGCTGCTCAAGATGTGCCGGTGATATTCGCCCGGTTAAATCCGAATATGGGACCCAGACCTCGTTGGCAGCCTCCTTGTTCTCGTAAGATCTTAACCTGTCTTGAGCATCATTGCGTTTCTGAGCCCAATCGTTGAACTCGCAAAAATAACGATTGGCTTGGCTGGCCGGTTTTCTGTTCGCCGAGATGCATGTCGAACAATTATAGTACAGAAAGGTATAGTCCTTGGCATAGCAGCTCTTGTGAATCCAGTGTTGACATGGGAGTCTGACAGCGTCGGTCGCACAGTTCAGTAACTGAACACAGAGACTACATTTATTCGGGGGTTCTCGCAAGTGTTCATCCCAGCACCATGAAACTGTGCTGGAGCTTCTCGGGGAAGAAGAACCGCTGGGTAGTTCTTCTGAAGAAGCTATTGAATGAGACAAAGAATAAGTTGAAGAGAGTGGCGACGGTGTTTTGTTCGTCTGTTCTTTCTGGAGGGTCTCATTGTCAGAGCCACTGAAGTCGCTGTTCGTAGCTGCGTACATTGCATCGTCGTGTTCAGCGTCAGCTTCTTCTGAGTCTACCGTAGCCTTTCTTGGTGTTGAAGGGTCATACAGCTCACGTGCTAAAGAATCGCTCTCATCTTCGACAAACGCTCCAGGAGGAGCAGAGCAGTCGTTGACTGATATACGGGGAATTGGCACATCGAGCTGGACTCGCGACAACAGTTCAGCAGGTTTAGCGGTTTCGTCACTCACTAAGTTCTCAATCTGGGTTTCAGGTGATGCTGCGGACTCTACGACCTGCTCGGAATCCTCTCGTTCGATAGAAGGTAGCGACGGTGTGATGAATCCAGCTTCCGAATATCCATCGGAAGATTCGGTCTCATCGGTAGTGCCGTCCTCTGGCTCAAGGCAGCATAAACCCTTGAAGGTATACTCTAAAGAAGGGTCTATACTCGCTTCGTGGATATGGTTGGCAAGGATGTGGCAATTCCACCGAGATCTTGGCTTGTGCTGGAGCATATTTTGTATCCACCCCGACGGCACCAAATCGCATGATGGCCCTGCTGCATTCTCAAGTATCTGAATCCAAATCGCAATAGCCTCGAGGTTGTGATGATACTCTTTGACGTGAGTTCCGTTGTCCGACATGTGTGCCTTCAATTCGTCGAGAGTGCAACGCTTTAGAACTGTCCACATCTCCAAGAAAACACAACCGAGGGACCATATATCGGATGATGTATTGCGTTCCACAAAGGCCATCACCTCTGGTGCGCAATAGCGCGGTGTCGTCGGTGGAGCCGTGACCGTGGTACTGTTGTCACATCCAGACCAATCCAGTGACGTACCGAAGTCTGTCAAGTAGACCTGGTCATGCTTGATGAGAACATTTGATGGTTTGATATCTTTATGACGTATACGATTGTCGTGCAGATACGAAAGCGCTGATGTGAGGCAACCGAAAAAGGGCCTCAGGAAAGACCGAGAGGTGTCGTCGAGATTAGTGTTCTCCAAAAACGTCTGCAAATTCATGTCTGCAACAGGAAGCATAATGATGGCGACGAACTTTTTATCGGTGTAGCTACCGGCGAGTTTGACAAGATGTCTATGCGATAGGCCTTTGAGATTCGACAACTCCTTGGTGAAAGCGCGCAAGACCTGCTTGTCCTGTTGAGCGAAATAGTTCGTCAGCCTGGGAACCCTCAGTCCGTATATACGAACCTACCTTCCGGAAAGTTCTTCCTCTCGATATGAGTTTTCGCGCGTATTCCTTATGACTGATGGTGCTGACAACCCGATCAACGTATCCAAAACCACCTTTCCCTAGTTCACCGACCTTCTTCAACGGCACGTCTTTCGGGTCGCTGAAGTGGCCGTGGCGTGCGTGCCGTTCAAGGTCGAGCGCTTCGTTATCGTAGACGAGATGCTGCAGCTCGAGGAAGTTGAGTCGTGCGGAGTGATCGCGTAGTGCTTCGGGTAAGGTGGTCCCCGAGAAGGGGAAAGACACGTCTGTGAATCCATCGTCAATGAAGGCGTCGATTGCGTCCAGCTGTCCAATCTTTCTCAGGATACTGTAGATCCTTGGAATGCGACTCCACGCATCTTTCGAGCTGCGCGTCAAGACCTCCGCGATGTCGCATATGTCGGCCTCCGTGAGGTGCTTAGCGGGCCCTTCCGCGTCTTGTTGGAACCATCTTCGTAAGAGGTCTTCTTCGTAGCCTTGCTGCTCCATGGAGTGGCGACTGCATGAACAGTGGCTCTAACTGTAGTGCTTGGCTGTACTCGGCGTGAGGCGCATATTCGGACGATGTGGGCAGTCGCAGTATCCGCCCAAGGAGGTGACTGAACAACTGAAGATGAGGCTGCGGTAGAATGAGCAGACAATGTCGCTGCGGAATGGAGGACGGGCGGGGTAGCGTTAATATCACCCATGCATGCATCCTGCTCAGCCTCCGCCCCCACACCCTCAGCTGCCTATGAATCCTACAGCTACTGCGCCACATATTAGTGATACTGGATCTAACGGAATTAAACCTGAAATCAGTTCTTTGTCAGCTCCGGATGTATAGCTGCTTCGAAATGCTGAGCCAAGGTAGCGGATTTAGTTTAGGCTTCATCGAGGTAGGTGTCAGTGAGAGATACGTGCGGAGAGCGCCGCGGACTTCGTGACGTTGAACCAAGCGCATCATTAGCAATGCGAAAGCCGTGGTTGTTGCGCAATTCTGTTGCAAGTGAAGTGATGGCAGTGTGGCAGTTTGGATGACGCGGGCGCTCGTGGTGATGGTAACGCGCTATTGCGCGCTAGATTTTGGTGAGTCGCGAACGCGTCCGAGCACCCAGCGAACCAGGAAGTAGCGAACAGCCGCTTGACCATCGACACGGCTCCATGTCAACTCAGGAAAACACTCAACAACCTAGAGCCTACATCAACGTTAGGTCGACTGATTTGAATCTTTTTACGTTGCTGTAGTCCGCAGACCTATTCAGATTTTGCCTTGTATGAGGTGGCTCCATGTTGTGTAGCTACCCAGAAGACATCTTCAGACCCAACAGGTCAAACTTCGCAAATAATGAGTTATCTAAAGAAACATCACACGATGTTACCATAGAGAGAAGCTAGGTCGGAACCGCAAATTCATACTAACCATCGCATAAACCCATCTAAACCTCAATAAACCTCGCCATCCACGTCCCCGTAACCTCCCTTGCCTCCTCCACCAACCCCATATCCAACAAAACCTGCACAGTCCCCCTCGCCGCAGCTTCCAACGCACTAAAAATCCACGTGTGAGTAAACGTCGCCGCCTCCCCAATAAACACCGTATTGTATTCCGTCTGATAAAACGCCGGCAAGTACAGCGTCTGCTGCCCCCCTGCAATCTGCATCGTAAACGCGCCCGCCTGGTGCTCATCCTGCTCCCAGCACTGGCGCTCGTAGTTGCCCGTCCAGTTCTCTTCGATGATATCTGAGCCGTGCATAGAGACAAAGCCGCGTTTTACGTACGCCATGTGTTCGGCTTCGGGCATGGCGCACGCGACGGTGGCTTCGTAGTCGGAGAGGTAGGAGGCCAGCATTGTACCGGGGCCGGTCGCGTTGATGCCGTGGGAGGGGTAGCAGATTTGTCCTAGGTTGGGCGTGGAGAGGCGCGTGCAGCCGCCGTAGATGGGTTGGGGGAGGTGTTCCCAGAAGCGTGACTTGAATTGCACGGCTACTTTGCAGGCGTTGGCGAAGAGGGTGCGGTCGATGGCGCGTTTTAGCAGGCTGGAGTAGCGGGGGAGGTGCCAGAATTTCATGAGGTTGAGGGGCACGCTGTTGAGGACGTAGTCGAAGTTTTCGGTAGTGTCGGGCGTGGAGTAGGGGTCTGAGCCTGTGGGCTTCCAGGATACGGACATGGTTCTGTTGTTTTCGTTCCAGTGGAGGCCGTTGATTTTGGCGCCGTATTGAACGCGGTCTTTGACGAGGGGCTCGAAAGCTGCAGGCATTCTGGAAAGGCCGCCTTTGATGGTGACCCATTTGGAGGCGAGGAAGTAGACAGTTTCGTATTCCCACATGGGCCAGTAGATGTGGGATTGGCCGACTTCGTCGGTGGTGTTGAGATCAAATTTCAGCTTATTGCGCAAGTAGGCTACCTCGGAGTAGTCGAACATGCCGTCGTCTTTGGCTTGCTTGTAGGCTTTGAAGATGTTGGTGGCGTACATCTTAACGCGCTCTGCATCGAGACCCTTGAACTCATCGAGAGCGGCGTTGGCCTCCTCAACGGCAGTGGCGTTGCCGTATGCGATGGTGTTCTTGTATGCAGGGTCGGTTGCTATCTCAGTCTTGCTGGGGATTGTTCCATCGGGACGGCGGAAGGGACTGTCGGCTGGGGTGTTGGGCGATGACTGGATCCATTCGATGAACTTGACATGAAGCTCTTCCTTGTCAGCGTTGAGTTCGTTGAGGACGTCGGCCAGTTGGAAGATCATGCGCTGGTCGTTGAAGGGGAAGGTCTCGTTCGTCTCGGAGTCTGTAATCTCGTACGGGAAACGCATGGGCCCAAGCTCGTGATATTGGCCTTCATCGGGGGAAGTGCCGTTGAGGTAGGCTGTGCGAATGCGACCACCAATACGCTGAGACGACTCGATGATCTTCCAGTTGTGGATACCAACGGAGTCCAGCATCAACTATAAGACGTTTCGTTAGCACCAGATTGATATCTTGGTTGACACGTATACGTACTGAAGTCGCAAGTCCAGAGATACCTCCCCCCAAAATACCAAAAGACTTATTCTTAGCAGAGGCAACAAAAACATCATCTGGCTGCTTCTGCTGCAAGTAAGCAACGCCATCGAACCAGTTGCTATCAGTCCCCGCAACATCAACGAACGACTTCCTCTCCTGGCGGCGAGCATAGCGCTTGGCGACAACGAGCTCATCAGACTTTCCGATAAGCTCTCCATCAAGAAAGGCATGAAGACAGCCCCCAGACATCTCAGTCGGAGTCAACCAAACGAACTTGTTGGGCCGCCTGTTCTCATGTTCCTCATGGCGTCTTGCCAAAGGATGAGCGCCGACATGTGTCTGGCCTATGCGTTGCTTCGCGGAGACGATGGAAGCGGAAGCATCGTCACATGTCGCGTACGTAATTGTAAGCTCACCGTCGACGTCTCCGTAGTAGTCGACAACGATGTTTTGCGCGCTTCCGGGGGTAGTGCTTTTCAAGGGAGCGAAGACGACCGATGGCTGGCTTAGAGGTTTGGATTCCGAGAGCGAGGCAATGCTTGCCAGAAGCGGCAGCAACTTGGTGAAGGACGGCATGCCGAAGGTCGAAGTAGGATGAAGTCAGCAATCTGAAGCTTCATCCCATTGCTCTTCAACATGCCCGTTTATGAATCTTTAGAGGAAATTCTTGGCAATACCAAGCATCGTTGGTATCTACCTTGATGTCCATGATACCCACTGTTGAGTATTCATCAGTCATCCCGCGATGTTATCGTGCGGTGCCGTAGGCCTTTTCTCCAAGTGTAAGCTTACCGAGAAGCCGCCGGTCCACCTCCGGTGTCGTACTTGGCAGAGGATATCAATTCTCCATCACAAAAGCCTTGTTCAATATCTCTGCGTGCTTCCAGAGTCCTTAAGAAACAATCATCTCCCAATGTGCGAACTTATTGTTTTCGTGGCCAGCAACTTCTCGTCACCACTCACCCACGTAATCCCAAATCCCCGAGTCTGGATGCTGGGCTTCGGCGCATCCTCAGCCGATCCATGATTGGAGCGGGCAATATCCTGGAGTCTTGGCTGATGGATGTAGATAAGTGGGGGGAAATCAAGACAGTCCGTCGTCTGGGCGCGGCCTTTGCCAAGTACAGCTGGTACGATTAGGTATGTTTTCCGCTCCGAACCACAGCCATCGATTAAAACGCGCCAAGAGAGTATCGCGCGATATGTCTACATGTGCAGTTAGTGTACTGTTCAACCGAAAATCTCTGTCATTTGCTTCTCAAGACGTTGCATAAGCCCGAGGATTCTACTGCCGTTGCGGCCTTCTCCGGCTACTCTTCGAGCCTTCCATTTTGCTGCATTTCACTAGTCCGCCCTCTGGAAACTGCCTCTCCTCCTACTCGGCCCCTCAAGAACACCCATCTTCTCATCATTAATACTCCGCCTTTCGCCTCTTTCAGCCTCTTCGCTCTCCTGGAGGACCCGTTCATTCGGGTCTGGCTCCACGACCTGCCCATGGTTACCGCCCACCGACTCCATAGTAAACGGACTCGCAGTCGGCGCATCAAGAATATTCAGCTCTTCTTGCGTGAAGAAATTGGGCATCAAGAACGTCCGCATGGGGATGTACAGGAAGATGAAAACCGGAAATCCAATGGCGGCAATTGTTTGTGTGATCGCGAAAGTGGCACCGAAGCCAATGAGTTCGAGCCCGACGAAAGCCCAGATGACCCAGCGACGCTTGATCTGTGCTAATGGGTCGGATCGTGATGTGAGATGCTTGTCCTTTGCAAGGAAGATGAGCTTCAGTGTGATGCCGTTTGCTTCTAGGGCTTGAATACCCATGACGAAGAACAACCCAGCTAGTACCGCTTGTGGTATGAGGTGCAGTACAATGAGAAGTGGTCCAGTCATCGTGCCTAAGGTGAGGAGGCCTTGAGCGAGGTTTGACACGCGCTGCTCTACCACATGGTCGACAACGCGTTTGCCATGGCCTTTGTTGTCTTCGTCGTCGGAATCGGCGACGGTGCGTGCAACGCAAAGCGATGTAGTATGGAACGGCGCCTGCGGGATGAGGCCATTCGGGAAGGGTATGCCCAGTAATCCCGCAACTCCAGTTGTGATGCCCAAGAGAAAGATATCCCAATGAAAGCCTGCCGGTTTGCGCAGCGGGAATTCCGTGCCCTGCGCGATTAGACTAGAAACGTTGTGATCGAACCAGAACAGAATCGTCAAGAGTACAGCGAACGGAATAGCCAGGAATACATCGCCGACACTTATATCCCAAAAGTGGATGAACCATCCGCGATCAGTAGTGGGAAAGAATGCCTTCGAAGTAGGTAGCTTGAGCAATTCAATGCCAGCCATCTTTCCGATGTGTACGAAGCCAGTGAAGAATATCACAGTAAGCGGCGTACCGTAGTCCTCGACGAACTTGCGAACGTGGCGCTGCAGTAGCGACGACTGTCCTACGATGCCGCAGATGTATGCGACCGCAGTGACCAGCAACGCAATCACAATCGAAAGGTATGCCGACGCGTCACTGACAGCCCATTGCCTCGTCAACACCTGTATCCCCTTTTGTAGATATATGAATGCAACGTAGAACCCGAATATGTCGCAGGAGAAGCGCGTAACGTATCGTAGGCCGTTGCAGGAATTTGTGATTGCGAGAATCCAGTGGAAGATCAGGGACCATATGCCTATCCAGCACATGAAGGCGAAGTAGTTCGTGCCCCGTGGGGTGATGATGTCGTATACGGTGTAGTTGAAGACAGTAATCGGTCCAGTGACGCCCACGATGACTAGAGGTTGTGCTGCGGCGAGCGAGAAGACTACCGAGGCTAGCACTGAGGCAAGAAGGACCTCGTTGACGCCAAAGCTCTCGTTGGTCTTTTCGAACATGTCGAGGGAAAAGGCGAGCGCTGGCAGAATGTTCGCAAAGTACATGTAGACTGTCGCAGGTACAACGCGATAGTCCCACGCATCTTTCCAGTCGCTCAAGTAGAAAGGTGCTCGCCGCCGTATGTCGTTTATCATGCCACTGAATAGCCGTGTCTTCCACCAGGCATTCTTGCTCGAGGCCGCCGTTCCATGCGACTGTCGCGTGGGTTCCCGAGTGATCGCATCGTTGTTAGACGTGGCATTGCGCTTCGAGGGTCGGAGTACACGCGACTTCCACGATCTGTTCGCGTATTCTGAAGACATGGTTGGACGATGGCAGAGGCGTGGCTTTGGGCTGGTACGCTACGGGTATTTGCTCGCGGAGGTGTTATATCGAAGATGTCGTCATGACAGGGCGGACTCCAAATTGAGAAAGCTACCCAGGGAAAGGAGGCGCGGGGTAGTGCAAATATACCAGTTGAAGGTACCCTAAAAGATATGCTTCAACAAAGCTGGACGAGCGGATGGGTCTTGCCGCCATGGTAAAGGTTGGCGAGCTTGTTATGTATGGCGAGGGGAGGAAAAGTCGACTCCACACACCGCCGCCCGGGCAGACTCCGGGTCGGATTTACGGCCGGCAATAATCTTAGCGCAATCTCCCCGCGGACCCTGATGGCGACATCGACATTGTAAAATGCCGTCGCCTTGTGACACCTTGAAACCATCTGTACTCTGTTTAGCTACAAGACACCGAGAGCACCATCGCGCATATTTCGTTTGATTGCTGGTATCAGGTTGGCCGTTGACGACGAAGTTTAGAGACCCGGAACTCATCACCGATGATGTGCCCACGTTCACATTATGCAAGCGAGCGGACGAACGCACTGCTAGAAAGTTTGCGGAGATGCTGAGCGACGATCATAGCGGACATGTCCCCATGTAGGTGGCGCGTATTGTCGCGCATGATGGGTAAAACGTAGTTAGGGGAAGAGCTTAAGAAATAGGCTGCTGCTTAGATATGAGTTACCAAGGGTGCAACTGCTTGGAGGATAGATTGTGGTTGTACAACAATTCGGCGACAGGTAATCGCCAGCGCGAAGTTCGGCGGACGCTGACGTCGCCATCGCCAAATGAGACGGCCCTTCTTCATCCACACAACACAACAAACACATACGAACTTGGCTCACTCCGGTCTTCTTTGCGCATCGCTAAGACTATCATGCGACAAAATTCCTCACTTCCTCCGCCCCAGCGAAGACGCCTTTGACACTTCACTCCCATCGTTCTCACCAAACACCACCGAAGCCATATGTCTCAGCGAAAACCGCGACTGCCTCTCTCGCCGCGGGCCATCCTCATAATCAGAAACTTCTGATAAGGGAGATGGGGCTTGCACGCTCGGTGCACTCGCTTCTGAAGACATGCCTGGAGACGGTGTATTAGGAGGGCGCTCTAGGGTAGGAAGATTGAGAGAAGATGGCATTGGATTCAGGAAAGG
Organism: Alternaria conjuncta; assembly: GCF_024043145.1. Taxonomy (NCBI): domain Eukaryota; kingdom Fungi; phylum Ascomycota; class Dothideomycetes; order Pleosporales; family Pleosporaceae; genus Alternaria; species Alternaria conjuncta. The sequence goes on along the minus strand of NW_026250126.1, from coordinate 147,987 downwards.
CTGTCGTCGCTGCGTCTCTGCGTAGCTGGGGCGCGACGGTCCTTGGTATGAAGTGCCTCTGGATCTAGGCAGCGGCATTGGACGTGCTTGATTGGTGCTGTCTGAAGTTTGTGCTTCGCCCAGAGTGGGAGGCCGTCTTGTCGTTCGCATACTTGACTGATCGCTCATGCGTCTGGTGTCTGAGACGCGAGTAGTGTTGCTTGTTGGTTGAGTGTCCGACACATATCGTTGAGCGCGCCCTTCGGTAGCTGGTGCACGGCCAATCTCCATTGTTCTATGCAGCCCTCGAGGTTGATGTGAGTCATGCGTCTGCAAAATTCCAGACGGGTCAGTAGAAGTGGTAGCGACATGCGATGTATTGCCTCTTCGTTGTGGCTGCTGCGATGGCCTGTTGAGTGCAAGCGCATCGTTGCTAGGTAATTCCACTGGCTTCACACTGCTAGAATGACCCGCCGGTCGATACTGTGTGGACGTTTGAGGCATACGAGTTCTTCTCATGTGTTCTGTTGGTGCCTCGACTGCTGGCTGTCGTCGCCTGGCTTGATGACTGGTCACGGTATCGATCGACCTCGGCCTCGTCCTTCTGTAAGTCGATAACCTCTCAGCGCTATCTGAGGTAGTCTGTTCGGAGACGCCTCTATAAGGGATTGCAGGTCGTGACGGTTGTGCGTCCAGCTCAGATATTTCGCTCGAAGTTGGTAACTCGTGATGATCGCGAAGCGAGTCCCTTCTTACACTCGGCAAAGTTGTGCTGCCAGAAGCTTCAGGATATCAGCACCCTGCTTATAGCCGCAGTATCTGCTACTCACACCTCGGCTGATTGTCATTCATGACCGCACGCGGGAAACCACTTATGTGGTGTTTTGCGGCGGCCGAATCGCGGCTTCGAATGTGCAGTGAGATGTTAATCTTTGAGTCTTTCCTCTTTGCGCGTATCATAATGACAGGCAGTTGAAACGATAACAATTGTCGCATCTCCGAGATCACCTGCAACTTCAAAGGGATCTTGGAAGGTTAGCCTGGGGATTGGTGTCATCACCGGTAGGCCTACCTGGTGGGTATGGAGATGGTCGAGATCGGACTCAATCTCGAAAAAAGTCGAGAAATTACTTGTTTGCTGTTTTGCGAAGAAGTCGCCTAGGCCCGAGAGGTAAGGCGAGTCGTTCTCGAATCGACAGCAAATTTGGCCTTGTACAACAGTCAGATGTATCTCATTTTGTTGTCCGTGACGATATCGTACCTTCGCAAGAGAAAGTTCCGTCGTCATTCGGCACAGGGCCATTGAGCAGTTCGAAGTAGAACGAGCTAGCCACAAGTATGTGCATAGTTCTTGCAATCTGAGCACGGCTTTCTGGGGTCTTCATGGATGCGCGAACTTCACGGATTAATTGTCCAACTTCGCTTACCTCGTCCAGACATGGTGGACGACGTCCAATATCCGGATTGATGCGCACGTAGCGCGAAGCACGGCTACTCGTTGCGCACATGTCAGAGCGAAACTTATCCCACGCTTTCTCTGCGTCGAGAATATTGTCCATGAGGTTTCGCTGCCGATTTATTCAGCACAGTTCTCAGAAGTATTCGCGTCGCAATTGAAGCAAATCTTGGAAGGACGTACCATTGTAGAAACGATCTGAGGCATCGTGTAAAAAGTAGGTTGTCGGGCACTGTCTTCGTCAGTACGTTCCCCTTAACTGCTTGTTGAGGCACATCTTGAGAACCCGAAAGACTAAGACATGTAACGTTGAATATGCTTACTTTAACTCAGAAGCCATTGCTGTCGCGTCGGGCTGGCCGGCTTGCACGTCCGCCTTATTTTGACTTGTGCCTATGGAAAGGAAGAGATCGGGGTCTTGACCAGCTACATCGGGCCAGAGCAGCTTTCTCTCATGGTTCATGAGCCGGACGGGATTGTTGTGGTAAAGCGCGCCGTCTAAGTATGTGCGATAGGTATGAGCGTGCTCGAACGGCTTGAAAAAGCTGGGTGCAGCCGACGTGGCAGCTGCCGCGTCTGCGATGGAGAAGCCGAACTTTGGCCGATCTGGTCGCAGAAACTCATACTCTGCGGGGCGCAGTCTTTTCTTGTCGCCCTCCGGCCGGCTGTAGTTCGCAATAACGATCGCTTTAGACCCTGTTTTGTCCGTCGCGGTCACGGCGACCTTTGTGTTAAGATACGAGCTCCGTTCTCCATAGTTGCCGAAAAGATGTTCTTGCCCAAACTCTCGCGTCAAAGTCTCTCTGAGAGGGCCAGTCGAATACTTGGAAGCAAGCCTCAGCGTTATCAGGTGTCTCAAGAAAGGGATGTTGTGCAACATCCGCGGTGTGAAAGCGGTACTGCACAGCTTTCTGAACTTATCAGAGCAGCGCCTAAGGCTCCAAGCTTTAGCAACCATTGCTAGCGCAATGATGCCACCAGTACTACGAAGTGTGAGCCTTGTGGTATTTACGACTACTTGGAATCTTACCTCGTTCCCATAATCAAATCGAAAAATGCCTGGATAGGAATTTTGTCACCAATTTGGTTTTGGAGGGCTCTTAACACTTCGAGTTCAACGATTCCACGGATGCCACCACTTTCTATATGTCAGCGTCTCGAATAAAGTCGAGCAATTGAAAGAGGAAATGGGGGTAGAGATCGATGGATACGGGTATACGAGGCCATTGCTTGCTTCACCCAGGGTTGAAGGGCGATGAAGAGCTCTCAATAGAAGCTAGAATTGACTCACCCATCAAGACATAGGAGGCGAACTCCCGCGTGTTCAGGCTTAAACCTAATGAGGCATGGCACTTCCCAATCCGTTTTCTTCGGGTGTAAAGGGCAGCAGTCTAGTCTGATAACGGAGCTCGTGCTACTATTGTCGTGCAGAGGCTGTCCATGGGCTCGCACACACTGCGTGCAGAGTACATGACCGCAACGAAGAGCGTGCTCAGGTGACTGCATAAGACAGCAGAAGCATGTGGCGTAACTCAAAATCCCACCAGCTGAACCCAAAGAAGCATCATAACAGCTCACCATGTCGTCGCGATGGATCTGCATCATGTAAGCTTCCTTGGAATAGCTTGGGGATCGTTGCGAGGCATTCTCTAGTTCGCAATCGATGTTGCGCATCTGCAACTGAATTTCCTTCTTCCAAGATGGTAGATAGCCTTCTGGGTTGATCCTGGACACAAATTCGCCTGGTTTTATTCTGCCTCTAGCGTCTTGGTGCCCTTTCGGGTTGTGATTGGCAGCGACGTTTACGCATTGATACGAACCGTTGCGGAATTCACAGGTGAGATGTTGACTCCAAAACGTCTCTACTGAGAACTGGCAGTAGTCCGTGTAATGAGCGAAGTGATCTAGAGGAGAGCCTGTCGTGCGTCAGAAGTAGCAAAGACGAATATTTGGGGAATAGGAGAAACGATTGGCGGAAAGAAGTCCAGTAGCACCCGCCGGAGAAGGCAGTAACCAGAGACTAGGCTCAGAGCTACAATAATACTACACTGGCCATAGTTGCTGCGTCGGCATTCTCGTGTAGGCCAGGCGCTCGAAATGAGCATCTTGTATGTCGACCCTCAAAGCAAAACTATGCAAAAGAACTGTCACGTACCTTTTCGATGACGGACACAATCTAGAGAAATACTAGAAGCCACAAGTCTAGCCATGCGATCGAATATGAGCGTAGCTTTGCGCGTCGTCTCAAAAGCGGGTGTATCAAGCGCGATTTGCTTGTCGTGGGCCTCTATGGCCAGGGCGAGCTGAAGCATATGGCCACCAAAATCATTGGGTATCGGATTATTGCGCAGAGACATGGTAACAAAATCGAAAGGCATAGTGAGTGTCCGTGAGAAATGACTGAACACTGACTGGAAATGCGTATCCAGCTCAAAAGATTTGAAGAGCATGTTCGCTCGTTTCCGAGTATTGAAGGACATTTCGCACGATTTCGTGATTACTTGGTGAAGTCGATCGATCTGATCGTACAATAGCCGATATCGACCTCCGCGTGGTATGCGTATGACTTGAAATGTGGAGTAGTAGCATTGTATGAGTTCCAGAATGGTTCTGACGCGTCGTCCTCTTTCTTTCCAGGTTTTGACGAGGCTGATGAAGAAGGGATGTCCATGTCTCGGATGTAGGCAGTGTTAGTTGGCCGCTAACAAGCTGTCTGTTGCCGATTCGTTGTCCCATTCATATGGATTGGCGCTCGGCCCGCATTGGTTCAGTGCAATAACGGCGTGTGGAAGTGTTGGTTGATTAACCGACGTCTCCAATGATGCTTCTGCCCATTGAAGTAAAGGTTGTAGAGTCGTGACTTCGAATGTTCTAAGTAATTATAAGCAAAAAGAGCCCAATAGGAGACCTTACACATACTTGGAGTTCGTGCCATGCATAACAAAGACCACAACATCTGAAAGAGTGTAGAGAATGCGTGGGTAAAGCTCTTTCACGATATATCTTCTTCTTGCCCTCTCAGTATCTGCAGTAGCCCATGCCAATGATCGCATACGACCTTCACCCAGTTGCGCATGGATGCGTTCGGGATTCGACCGCGACCTACGATTCTCATGGGCACCGATCGGTGGATTCTCTCCGCCTTCTAAGCCCTCACAGTCTGCGTACAGTAGAGGTGTTCGAGAATCGGTGCTCATTGGGTCTGCGTACAGATGTACGTCGGCCGATGTTGGAGTGTGCTCCACTGGATCGTTACCGAGCCTCTCATGTCCAGACTGTGGCTCTAGACGCTTCAAGCCAACAACAGGAGAAGGATAGCGTTCCTTCAGACCATCGGTCCCTTGCAACTGAATGAGCATCTTTATCAATGTACTTTTCCCAGCATCTGGTGCGCGGTTAGTCTCGAAGAGTTAACGGTACAATTGATGGGTTCGTTACTAGTTTGGCCGATGAAAGATACCAGTTGCGGGTATTTTTCTTTTCCGTTTTTGAGCGGGTTACACAACAAGGCTGAATACACATCATAGTCGAAAAATTGTTGACGGTCTGACTGGTCGCCTCTTCTATGGAGGCTGTCGTACCGTTCTGGATCGTCGTCTCTTTTTATTCCTAGAAAGAGGTCAGTAGTTATAAGAGCTCTTGTCAAGGAACAAATCGTACCAAACCAGGTAGTGGCCAGGTCATCCTCGTGAAGTTCTTCCATAGTGTCTTCGTCGTATTGTGGATCCAGTATGCTCTTGAGTTTCGCATACACACGATACTCTACCTTCTCATGCGATCCATCTCTTCCTTTTTTCCCGCCACGATGCGCCAGAAAGTGTTGCCAACACGGGTCGCAGAACTCACAGGCACAGTCCACACAGTACCAGACCTGGGCACGATTGCGGGTACAACCTATACCGCGGCTCTCGCAGTCGTTCATTGGCCGTTGCATGGTCTTGGAAGGTCTTTAGGCGGTCGTGAAAGAGATGAGGTCGTTAGGAAGTTGCGGGGAAGTCATTGCGGCAAAGATTACCTAGGCCAATGTTCAGCCTCATGCGGGCGCCGAGCTGAGCTGCATATCCATCCAATCGAGGCTATCGCGGTAAGTGCACCTATGAAGCTTGCTGCTGCTAGTGTAATCGAAACCAGGCGAATCGAAGTGCATGCCGCCAGCCACACAGTCGTTCATTGCCGGCAACTCCGCCACTTGTATTGACCGGTCGCCAGAGTGAAGCGACACGATGGCGAGCAGGCAAACCGTGTCGCGTGCGTCACTGCATCATCGCGATACGACGAGTACTGGTCGCCAGCCTGATATCCCATTGCAAGGTTGTAGAGTTGTTCGAAACGAGTAGCATGTAAGCATCGTGGTGGATGCTGGACGGCGGTGGCACATCTAAGGCAACCGCGCACAGACCATGTCTGCCCGCCTGCCCAACCTGATCGATGCAAAGCGTCACTGTGTCTACTCTTTCGTCTTCCGGCTGGATACCTAGGTACCCAGATGCAACCTCGTATTAGCAAAAGCTCGCGAAATGAGCGAAGACTACAGCATGGCTGGCGAACCGATAACTCCGTTGCAGGCGCGCTCTTTGTTGCGCGTTGTAACCTTTGAAGTAAAGAGTCGCGCAGACAAGACAGCCTTGCAAACAAGCCCGGCTTCTAACACAGTACGCGACATACAGTCGCTTGGATCGCGGTTACGACATGTGAAGAAAGCTCAACGCAAAGAAACTCGATGCTGTTGGTCGCGTTGCGCCGAAGAGGAAGAAGAAAGTTGAGGTGGGGGCGCGCCAGCTCCGCAAGCGGCAGAGGAGCTTGAAGGCGGTCTGCTTCCACCATGCAGAGTCAAAGGCCTCTGAACGCTGTCGTACAGTCTCTTCACAAACACCGAAATTTACCTACCAACGCCCGACTCAGCACGAGACAGACATCATGCCTTCCATGGCGAGCTCCATCCACCCCGACTTCCGCGACGATGTCACCTCAGCGGAAGCCCACGCAGTGGACCGGGAAACAGAACGTCTAATCCATCAACAACTAGCTGCGGACAACGCAAGTGGCCGTGAAAGATACATTCAGCTCGCCAAAGAGATGCTGCGTATTAGATTGCGCGCCTACAAGCCCGAGTCACCACCCGTTGCTGGTGCTTGGTGCCTGATCGGATCAGCACATCTCAAGGCCTCTCAGCTGCAGGAAGCAAAGGAAGCCACTGAGAAGAGTCTGGAAATATATGCCGCAGGAAACGATGCTGAAAAAGAAAACTCCGCGGCATTGGCGAGAGAACAGTTGGGTTTGATCTTTGAAGGCTTGGGCCAGATCTCCGATGCTAAGAAAATTCGACTGCAAGGTGCGAGTGACGGAACGATGGTGTGTTCGAGTCCACGGGTACGTTGATCTTGGTGAAGCATGCAGTGATTCTTCTAACAGGCTTATGTAGTGTCCCTATGCACATTACGCGTTCCGCGTGCAGAACGACGGCCGCCCTGGGCTCTTCAGGTTGGCTGAACTGAATGCGTGTGGTGCATGCAATTCGGCCTTCTACTGCGAACGGCAATGTCAACTGCAGGACTGGAAGAGACATAAAGTTCCTTGTAAGAGATACACGGCTGCTCAAGTAGACTAGAAGTACAACACTACCACGTAATCTTCGATCCATCGGATGACATCATCTTATGTTGTACTAACACGCAGTCACTGCTGGAATCGTTGTCAACTTATCTATACCCTCGTAGAAGTTTGGCAATACCGTAGTGTACGTAGCCATCGCCTCTCCGCTGAATCCTATCTTGCTCTCTAGGCCAAAATGAGCCTATGAGGACCTCACAATTTAGGGCACGGACGAAATTACGCTCAATTATCTCGCACTCACCTGATATGCTTAATCGAACTGGCGATAATTCGGCACTCACTTAATCGAAGGTCACCACCAAATTGAAGGTCACTTAACCGACCGTCACCGAGCCTCACAAGCTACTACCGAACCTTGATAACACTACATCATCCAACATTAGACCACTATTGATATCTTTCGCTCGCGCAACACCGATCTTCTCCAGCACAACAAATCCAGAGACAGCCATGGTAAGTAGCGATGTCTCTTTCTTGACCACCGAGGCTAATATAAAGAACAGGCCAAAACACGTCAGCCGCTGAGCTTCGACGGAAAATGGATGGCGATGGCAAAGTCCAACGACGACGAAGTCATCTCAGTAACCTATTCCGCGACTTACCGCAACGCGGCTGGTAATCGAGTGCATTTGAGTGACATCGACTTCAACACCATCAGCCCGGAGGTTGCCGAGCAAGGCGACCGAGACGGGCTAACAAGTACCAATCTCACCCGCACCGCATTCAAGGTTTGGGAGCTACTTGGCCTCGATATACCCTCACGGGATGAAGTCAAAGAACTCGACAGCAACAATGTATCACATGCGACGAAGACCGACCGTTCCGACCGCATGGACCTCAAGCGACGACGCAACGCCAACGCCAACGCCAACGAGACCCCCGATCTGCAGTCCAGTGATAAGAAGCAGCGCATGAACACCGCTTTCACCCATTTGACCGCCGAAAACAAAGCCGCAGCTCAATCCGCCTTTCGAGACATAAACACGCCAATGACGGAACAGCAAATCGCCGACTTCCAACAGATGGCGGCCGAAGAGCATAAGTACGGCGAAGCCCCTACTCTCGCAACCATCAATGACGCTCGGCAGTGGGCTGAGAATACCAACACGGATCCGCACGAGGCGCCCGCGTTCGACTATCACAGGCTAGCCGGAAGCCGGTTTACCGAGACACAGGAGGAGGATGGTGAGAAGGACGCTATGATCAAGAAGCAGGAACTTGAGATGGTTGAGAGCAAGGTTGACTTCGGTGAAGAGGTCGGTGGCGAGGGTATTGGACATGACAACGGTGAGGCGGACGATGAGGTTGGAGGGGAAGATGATGATGATGGGCTCGTGACTGTCAATTGGGGATTCGGGGAGCGTCGAGTGCCAAAGGTGGATGCGTATATCGAGGAGATAGGCCCTGAATTCTGGTTCCATGCTCTGGATGTCCTCGGCGATCGCCTTAAACAGGTACTGGAGCAATGAAGAAGCTAGTACGACCAAAAGCGGTTAGCGATACGAAGTGGGCAGGGAAGACATGGTAATTTTGGGAGCGTTAGATACGAAGCGATGGTCGCTCCAGATGGTATGGACTTTGCGCTCATCGCAGACACACGGATAATGCGTTCTTTGACACTCAGCTTCTTAGATACTGGCTGTAACATGAGCGTAACATATACTCTTATTGGCGGCATTACTGCTAGATTACACTACGTGAAATGTAATAGCTGCTGCTAGAGAACTTACTACGATATGCATAAACCTAGCCCGTCGACGACTGGTACGATGGTATGGTTGATCCAACAATGCTGCAGTTGATCGCGTCTTATGACACATCTGACTGCCCAGGCAGAAGCACATCATGGCCATTGTATGGACTTTCGAAGTCGCTATCGTGTATCACATCAAACCACGAGTGATTCGTGAGGTCGGTTCCTTCCAGCGATGTATTGCATGTTCCTCCATCGAATTGGGTAGCGGAAAGTGTTGAAGAAACAGACACGGGCCTGTTGCTATCAGGGACAAGCGCACCATGATCGCGACTTGATCCCATGCTGGACTGACGACCAACCGCTGTATCGGGCGAGTTGATTTCGTCAGGAATGGCTTTCATTAGCGCACTGGATGACACATCGAGTGACACTAGGGCCCTTTCGAGAAAGTCTGCCGATTTGCTCGAGAGGCGTATGGTCCATCTATACTGGTCTAGATGAGCCCGGTATCTGTCCGCTTCTTCCCTACTAGGAGATGTCACCCAAAGGAGCGAGATGAAAGAGCCGATGAGTATGAAGTTGTAGGTGGACGATGAATACCAAAAGGATTGGAGATGTTCGGGTCGGAGAGATTGCACAAAGCTCATGGCAGATGTCAGTCGGATCTGTGCTGCTTGCCGGCATATATTGTGGAGTTCGAGATCGTCTGCCGGGGATAATGAGCGGATGATGCGTCGGTGAAGTGTCATCTCGACCGCGTAGTACCCAAGGTGAAGATAGCCGACGCTGGAGAGCTTCCTCGCAGCAACGTCCTGCACTTTTAGCGCAGCTGGCATGTTGGCATACCACTGACGAAGTGTGAGTTGCAAAGGCTTCGCTGCATTGAGGAGTGATCGTATGCCTTCGTGCGCACGACTGGCGAAGTCGCGCTCTGCCTTTAGCGTATAGAAAGTCGATAGGATCTGCGCCAAGATCTGTGTAAGCTCTACCATATAACCGAACAAGATCCGTCCCTTCTCCACTTCAGTGCTCCCATCTTCGTCATCCTCATCAGCGGCGCTCTCCGGGAAGTCGTCGACAGTCAGAGGCTGTACATCCCAATCCATCGGCGTAATGTGCGAGGGGCGACCGTGCATCAGCGCACCCCATTTATCCTGCATGAATACAGCCCATGCCAAGCGTTTACGAAGGCCGCACTCCCAGGCTGGGATATGCCACGTCGTACAGTCAAGTTGAAGTCCCATATCCTGCGCTAGCCCGACTAGTTGACAGGTCAGCGCCCAGCTGTTGCCCTCTGGTCGCTGAAGAAGCAGCAGCCCTGCCTGAATAGTCGAAAGCTTAGGCCGGTGGATAATGTTGCTGAACGATCTCATCGTCAGCGACTCTAGATGCGACACGTCTGGCTTGGATTGCAGTGCTAGCTCGCTGGAATACGCCCACCAGTTGAGGGCTAGGAGATAAACTGCCGCTAATAGCGGCGGCGAGAACTCTCGATGAGTTCGCTCATACTTCTCAAGGAACACTTTCTTGTGTAGAATCGGGAAGCTAGGATGTACAATCCGAAAGAAGAGACGTATCAACGCAGCGCCATGTGGTGCGACGGCTATCTCGATAGCGTCAAGATCTGGAATGTCGCCTTGACTGTTGAGCGTACCGGCGTCCGGTGATGAGACGAACGTCGTTGCATGAGCGTCATCTACTTTTCGTAGTTTTGGATGGCCAGCCAAAACATCAGCAGCGCCAGGGGATTGAACTGGCTCAAGTGCCAATAAAAGACGTTCGTACTCCGAAGTTGAGCCGACAAGACAACTGTGCCTGTTGGTCTGCAGGCCCAGCGTCTTCTTCAGGAGCGAAGGGCCGTGTAGATTTGCGTAATCATCGATTGGCGGATCCTGTCGGATTTTGGCTGTAGTATCCTGAGGTGACGTAGACTGTGCAGTGTTACTTCCGTAATCGTTTGCAAGAGGCAGTTGACCACGGGTGGTTTCAGTAGGCTCAGACACCTCGTTGATAGCCACGGCACGCCGTTTACGTGGTAGCGGGTTCTCATTGAAAGTGCATTCTTGATCATGGAATTGACAAAGAACACAGGGTGGGCCGCTTTCTGATAATTCGCACCGTGACTTCCGTCGTCGACAAGGATCGCATGGACGTCGTGATTTGGGCTTCGTAGTTTGTATGGTGGCTACATGCGGGAAGAGGTAGTTTGGTGGCGAGTTCTCACCAGGCACGAAGTTCATGCTTGCATTTCAGCACGCGATATATGTCCGTCCTGGTAGCAGACGGATAAATCCAGTATGTTGTTGATGAAATCGCGATACCTGGAACGCGTACGCGTGATGATTTCGCGAGATGGCTGACGATGCTGCTTCTACATGAATGCAGAGCATCACACTGCCATTCCTGCCACGTGGGTGCTGAACATAGCTAGTAGTTCATTGATGTCGCTGATGACGTGGGTGCCATGCGCGTTGAGTTGGTCCACCGGCCGGGAGGTTGGGGGATAAAGAGCACACGAGAGGAAGCCGAGGCGGCCCAGCCTCTGGAAGCACAGACCAAGCGGAAATTAATCAGCGGCATCACTAACAGAACACGAGAGCTTCGCATCTCGTTCGCGACATCATCTGCAGAAAACACTAAAACCATTACTCGGCCAGGAATGAAGTTTTTAGCGCGATGTTGGTTAAGCCATATTAGCCATCTCCTTCTCCTTCGCCACAGAAGTTTCCTTATTCGATAGTTCCTCGCCCTCGAGAACCGGCGCGACCACCTCACTCTTTTGCGGCGGATACACAGCGCATTCTACCAACGATCCTGTCGCCGGCGAGATATATGTACATACAACGTAGTGGGTAAACAGCGAAAGGAAGAACCCAAAGATCCACGCAAACGTGTAGACTTTCCATGCGCCACCGATGTCCAAAGTATTGTCGATGCTCTTAGCAAAACCAGGGAGAAGGGGAGCAAAGCCTACAACAAAGGACACATATGCTCTCCAGTTCCAACCTCCATTGTACCAGTAGATGCCGCGATGCGTGTAAAGCTGATCCACATCCAGTTTGCCCTTCTTGACGAGGTAGTAGTCGCTGACCATCGTACCTGCGAGAGGGCCCATGAGGCACGAGTAGCCACTCAGAAACGAGAGCAGGCCCGATGCGTTCTTGATGATGTTCCATGGTGTGGATACAATGCAAAAGACGGAGATAATGATTGTAGCCCGGAAGATGTTGATGTACTTCGGCAGCATGCCCGCTACATCGTTCGCAAACGGGTAGGTATCCGCTGCAATCTGATTGCCAATTGTCGCGAGGAGAAAGCTAGCGGACACGAAGAACTTTGCAGCTCGCGAATCAAACTTGGCAATGACGGTTGGCATATACCATTCGAACTCGCCCCACAGGTACGAATGGGCATCGGTGACAAAGATCGGTGTGAGTGCGCCCAATGTTCCGATGATGGGGAGGGCGAGGAATTGATGGTAGCCGGCGAGCTGGTTCTTGGAGAACCTGCCGAAATCAGGCATGTTAACGGCCAAAGAGGAGAAAAGCCCGACGACAGCGTTGAGGCCGGTGAGTACTGAGTAGGTTGTGTTCATGTAGGATGAAGTAATTTCCACCTTTCCTTTGATGAGCGGACCGCCACTAGATCTTGAGTCAGCATCGTCTGTCGCTGTAGGCTAGGAAGAAATCACTCACCCCTTCGTCACTATGACGGCCCAAAGAAAGAGCGCGAAGAACGTTGGCGGCACGACGATACCCTTGATCCAGAAGAGCACGCGCAACTTTGAGATTGGCATGAGGGCGAGTGCAGTTTGCAGGAACCAGTACAAGAACAGGCATAGCAATCCAGCCGCTGTAAGACTATTAGTGACGCTCCGGACAATCAAGAAGGATGAGTCTTACAGTCTATCCCAGCGCTCTCCGGTAGATGATTCGGAAAGGTGATGAAGCTCGGCCAGATCGCCTCAAGGCAGCGTTGCAGGAAGTTGCTCGCCTGGACCGTGAGAATCGCAGCCCACATCATGGCGACGAAAGCTCGAATGCAGATGGCCGGGAACGAGCCATACATGCCGAAGACGCTTCGAACGATAACCGGGAAGGACACATTGTATGTGGCACCCATCTTGCCAGTGAGGGTTATGACAACGCTGCAAATGGCAAAACCGAAGAAGACGATCGGAATTGTCTCTCTGGCTGTAAAACCCAGAGCCATGACACTGCTCACAGTTGACGCCAAAGGAGGCGCAAGCATGTCGGAGCACCAGTACGCCCAGTAATCGAGACCACCCCAAGTACGGTGTTCTGGTGGCACCGGATCAAGATCTAATATTGACGCAACGGTTAGCTCAGTTCCCTTATACATCAATGTATTCAAAAGAAGTACCTTTGTTCGACCAGCGCGAACCATATTTGCCGCTTTCGAAGGGTACCCTCAGATGAAGATGAGGTGCAAGCCTCGCTTTGAGCACAGACATGTTTGAAGACAGTACGGTGAAGTCGAAACAGTCGAGTGTAAAAGAACTGCATCCAAACTTTATCAAGTTCCAGAGTCTTGGTCTTCGTGCCGTGATAGCTACGTACATCTCCGTATCAAGATCGCCTCTAGCTTGATAGCCATATCGGCTCCTAGCTCGGAGATAGTCGCTGATGACATGGCGGGGTGCATTCGGAGACGAACATGGTTCGGCATAACTCTTCAGACATGTACCGCTACAATCTTGATATGTCGACGGGGATGAAGGAGTGTTGGGCGCTGGGCATGATGGAGATTGCTCATCGAAGAGTCGAGCTAGATCCATTTAGTCCTAGCGCTACCCGATACCGATAAGACACCTCCAAATCCCGCCCGTAGGCCCGTAGGCCAGCTGCATACTCCGTTCGCGGCCCGTGTTGGAGTCCCCACGTTCATCCGATGGAGTCGATATCGAGCTTAGATATGGCGCGTCGTCGTTCTCTGACGAATTCATGTATTGGTTTGTTTTCCTACATGAGCGTGTCTGCCCATACACAACCCCCCAACTACCAGGCCTCTCATTCACCGCAATATCACGAAGATGGCAAACGCCTCTCCCAATGGCACGATGCTCTCTTTTGACGCGAAGCCTTACGCGTTCTCCTTCCCTCTCGAGCACACTGCGTTACTCATAATCGATATGCAACGCGACTTCCTTCTCACCAAAGGTTTCGGCGAAATCCAAGGCGGCAACTTAGAGGCCGTCCAAGCATCCATCGCCCCAACGAAGAAGCTATTGGAAGCGTGTCGGGGTGCCGGCATGACTGTCTTCCACACCCGCGAAGGCCACAAACCAGATCTCTCGGACTGCCCATCGTCAAAATTGATCAGACAAGAAGCTGCGCCTGGCAACACCCAGCACAAACTAGTAATCGGCGACAAGGGCGAACTTGGCCGCCTGCTCACAAGAGGAGAATACGGACACGACATCATCGATGAGCTGAAGCCCGTTCCTGGGGAGGTTGTCATTGACAAACCCGGCAAAGGCTCGTTCTGGAATACGACTATTCTGCATCAGCTCAAAGCGAGAGCTATTACACATCTGATCGTCTCTGGTGTCACTACGGAGTGCTGTTTTGCTACTACTATTCGGGAAGCGAATGATCGCGGTTTCGAATGTTGTGGTATCGAAGACGCTACCAGTGGATACAATGATGCTTGCTTCAAGAAGTCGACGCTGGATATGATACATTGGTCACAGGGTCTGTTCGGATACATCGGTAGCTTGCAGCCTTTGCTAGATGCCCTGTCACCATTGTCAAGTAAGGGGCCGGTCGCCAACTCGACGCCTCCTCAGACACCACCGACTTTTGATGGCGACCTCACGATATCTGCTTTACAGCGAGCGTATAAGAGGGGCTTGTCGCCCGTAACCGTTGTGGAGGCAATCTACGAAAAGATTGAAGCATACAAGAAGATCGACCCAGCAGTCTGGATACACTTACAACCACGGGAAGCAGCTCTGGACGCCGCAAGGAAGTTAGCATCGACTTACCCTGACCGAAAAGCACTGCCGCCCCTGTTCGGCGTCCCCTTCAGCGTCAAAGACAGTATCGACATTGCCGGTCTTCCCACGACAACCGCTTGCCCACCACTCGCGCACGTACCCTCAACCTCCGCTCCAGTGTACGACAAAGTCATCGCCGAAGGTGCCTTGTTCATAGGAAAAGCCAATCTAGACCAGCTCGCAACCGGCCTCGTAGGATGCCGCAGCCCTTACGGAATCCCACACTCAGTATACCACAAAGACTACATCAGCGGGGGATCAAGCAGCGGCAGCACAGTCTCCGTAGGAGCAAATCTCGTCTCATTCTCATTGGCAACCGACACAGCCGGCTCAGGCAGAGTACCCGCTGGCTTCAACGGCATCGTCGGCTACAAACCTACACGAGGCACCATTTCCTTCCGGGGCATCACACCAGCATGTTTATCGCTGGACTGCATCGCGCTCTCCACAAAAACCGTATCCGACGCGCGAACCCTCTGGCAGATGCTAGAAGGCCACGACCCTCTCGACCCCTATGCGAAACCCGAAATGGGCTTCGAACGCCACATCAACAGCATCGGCCCCCAATCACGCACGTTTAAATTCGGCATTCCACCGCCCGAAGCACTCGCTATCTGCTCGGCCCCAGCCCGTCGCATGTTCAACGAAACGGTATCGAGATTACAAGCCATCGGCGGCATCCTCACACCATTCGACTGGTCGCCCTTCCAAAAAGCCGGTCAACTACTCTACGACGGTTCATTCGTATCTGAACGCCTCGCCTCGCTTCCAGACGACTTCCTCGAGAAGAACCGCTCAGCACTCCACCCCGTAACCGCACAGCTCATGGACGCCGTCGTCGCGCGGAAGAGCTCAGCCGTAGACGCTTACCGCGACCTGCAGGCCCAAGCCCTATATACCCGTCAAGCGGAGAAGGTCTTCGCGTACTCTGCTGCTGGTGTGGATGTTATCGTTGTACCGACAACGCCCACGCACTGGCGCATAGACGAGGTGCTCGCTGATCCGATTAAGAAGAATAGTATTCTGGGTGAGTTTACGCACTGCGGGAATGTGTTGGATCTTTGTGGTGTGGCGGTGCCGGCGGGGACGTATCCGGTTAAGGAGTTGAGTGGGAAGGAGGGGGATGAGGGGGTGTTGCCGTTTAGTGTGACGTTTTTGGGGGGGTCGAGGTTGGATGCGGGGGTTTTGGAGATTGCGAGGCGGTTTGAGGAGGGAGGGATGGAGTGAGACAGCCATATAGGGAGTTGTCTTCGAGCAAGGCTCGAGCATATGGCGTGCAGCTATCGCATGCGATGGGTACACCTTGCTCGTCGTGCTCGGAGTAAGACAATGAGAAGATGTTCAGAATGTCTCACAACCCCGACAGCATTGTTTCCGGTCCTACGCCTACCTAGGAACTTGAGACATGACTTACAATGTATCACTCCCAGCAACGTCCTTGTCAATCCAATGTCTTAGACTTCCATTCACCAGATTGTATATTTCCTATCACACGGCTCATTAGGAAGCACAAAGCAACATCACCCGTTCAAGGTATCTTCCAAAAGCCCACAACCGCCCTCTAAAAGCCATCAATTCCACCACGTAGCCAACATCATGCCCTCAAACACCGACGCAGCCGACTCTCAACTCACTGAGCTCCCCAACTCTTCCATGCAGGCCAACGACGCAAACCAGCCTCATACCATTAGCCCAACCAACCAGCAAAGCAATGGGGTCCAGCACTCGCCTATCGAACCGGAACCTAAGTTTTTCAGCTTCCGCCCGCGCAGTTCAACTCTTCCGCAGCGCAGAGCCAATCGCTCCCATTCTGTCTCGCTACCTCCGCGCAGTCCCCGCCACCCATTCGTTCGCCTAGGCTACCTTTCTCTCGCTATCTCTACCAAAGTCGAAGCACTGGACCTACACAAATACAGCGACTACTTACAATACATACGCACTCATCCCACCCTCAATAAGAACGCAGACACTGGATCAGGCTCAGGAACGGACGCAGATGCAGACGCTGGAGGCCAAGGCAGCGGTGAACAAGGTGTGTAAGTTCCATGGGATGAAGTTGATGGAGGAGAAGATGAAGGAGAGATGTGGGCAGTGAAGGAGTCTGTGATGGATTGTTTCGTTGAGTACTTGTAGTCAGTCGTCATGGTTATCCAAGATTGTATCATAGATGAAATAAAAGTAGATGATACAAGTACTGCGAGCGCTCGTCGGATCCAGATGAGACAATACAGACGTACCATTATATATCACTTCTACATTCCACTTGTCTCTCGAAGTGCCCAAGAACAAATTTCAAGACTTCTAGAAGCATCAATCGTAACACGTCGTACCGGAGTCATTGTCAAACCAATGTCTTTGAATATGCGTTTGCTGGACAGTACAATAGCCCTCAAGGCGCTCAAGATGAAGCAGAAATTAGAACTAGTACTTAGCCTATGTTCTACATCCCCTCAGTGATGGACGACGTAGGCAGAACCACGTATCCATTTGGAGACTACATAGTCACTTTTTGTTACAAACCCGTAATGGTCATCTGCGATAGAAACCAACCCATCGTCATCCACGAAATCGATCCCAAAAGCAACCGACTCCCTGTCGAGAGCGCCAATCGCCTACATTATTGCCGGGTCCTCCGTGAGCTTCTTGCAACAACCCAGCTATCTCACCCTCATTCACCGGAAAGCACACGTTCCTCCTCTTCATCCCCATCATCTCCATCATCTTATTCTTCACCCCCTCTCACAACCTATTCCCGCTCCCCGTCTCTCTCCTCCATCTTCGAAGACAAAGACAAATACCAAAACACAGAGGACATTCCCGTCACCCCAAACCACATCGACACACTCGACGCCCTAGACCTAGCAACCCACCACACCCCCCTCCACCTCCGCACCCACGGCCGCAAAGGAAAGCTTAACGCAAAAAAGAACCAACGCAACGGCCCCAATCTCGACCAGATATGGGACGAGTCATATAACCAGTTCATCAACAGGAAGAAGCCAAAACTACCTAGATGCCTCTATGGCAGCAGGCGGAAACTAGACCAACGGGGTGATGATCGACTAAGCGGGTTGTGTTGGTTTCATAGGTTGAATGTGGGTAGGGGGAGAGAGGATTGTCGGCGGGAGAGGGAGAGGAGGATGGGGTGATGGGGCAAGGGAAGGGTGAGAGAGAGAGAGGAGTTGGATTGAGGGTGGTTAGCTGGCATGGGAGTGTGCGCCGACGTGGATTGAGGGGAGGAGACATGGCAGGCTGAAAGTCACCTGGGCAGCGTTGAGTTGAGCTCCGCCACCGCCCCTCCGCCTCCCCTCCGCCTCCCCCACCCACCCGGAAGGGCAAGCTCAATAAGAAGAAGAACAAACACCCAGGTAGCAATATCTACAAGAAGATGAAGGAAGCGAACCAGCCGATTACTAGAGCGGAAAAAGAGCCAGTGTGCAAGTATGGTAGTAGGCGTGTGCTTGATGGGCCTGGAGATGATCGGGAGGGGCGGGTGTGTTGGTTCCATAGGTGGGAGGTGGGTAGGAGGCGCGATCACTATCAGCGGTTGTTCCTGTAAGCGTGTTGGTATCACGTTTCCTTGCATGCGTATAGAAGCTAGAAGTCAATCGTAACAATCTCATAATTGTTTGAACAACAGAAAACAGCTATGCACAGTAGAAATCCAAAACCAACGCGGACCATGCCGCTATGCCCAAAACCCAAATTATTTGAATCAAAATCCAACAACACCATGCTTCGTATGTACTCATGCCTTCAACCATGCATCACTCTTTACAGAGACAGCGCAACAGCCGCAAACAACGCAACAACAAAACTAATCGTCGCACCGCTCTGCAGCTTACCACCCGCGCTATCCCCATGAATCCCCAGAATCTCCGCTTGCCTCGAGAAGGTCACGTTCTGGGGTATCGACTCGTTGAGACACTGCCCATTCACAATATCCAACCCCGCCAAATCATTCGGCTCACGGAAGAACATATAACTCCTGTTGTTCAATCCCTTAAACCCCTCGGTGTTGTACGGGAACCACATGTCGGAGTCGGTGGCAGACGTGTTGCGGAGGAAGATGCATTGAACCTGGTTGGGGTAGTCGTGGGCGAGCTCGGGGTAAGCCTTCATGACATCGCTGTTCGAAGTATCGGCAACGAGGACGAATTTGCGCGTCGGGAAAGTCTCAAAAACTTTGGTGAGGAGGAATTTGCGGATGGACAGCGTGGCGGAGATGTCTGAGAAGTTGAGGGGACGCGTGTCGAAAGAGCCGCCGGGGTAGGTTTTGTAGATGAAGTCCATGTACAGACGCGTCGCTTGCTCGGGGGTCGTGGTGAGGTAGTGGAAGTGTGTGTTGTTGGGGAGGGTGCGGGACCAGTTTGCGT
Source organism: Alternaria conjuncta (assembly GCF_024043145.1). Taxonomy (NCBI): domain Eukaryota; kingdom Fungi; phylum Ascomycota; class Dothideomycetes; order Pleosporales; family Pleosporaceae; genus Alternaria; species Alternaria conjuncta. Next base: position 128,848 of record NW_026250126.1, on the reverse strand, counting down.
AGATCTCGGGCATGTTCATCCAGGGGGTGAAGGGGCGGGCGAAGGAGTTTAGGAGACCTTCTTTGGGGTCGTAGATTTTGGTTACGCGCAGGATGTCGTCGATGTCGGAGATGAAGGTTATGCCCTCGGAGGGGACGAGGAAGGCGGTGGCGTTGCCGCTGTTGGTGCCGTTGGTGTAGACGTTTAGGCGCTGGACGTTGTTGGTTTCGTTGCCGGGGATGAGGCCGTTGGATTGGATGGGCACGAAGACGTCGAAGTCGCCGAGTTCGGTCGTCTCGTAGGGGAGCGTGAGGTTCTGGACGCCGCCGGGGGCTTGGATGGAGTTGCCGCCGCCGGGCTCGCCGTCGCCGCCCTGCATAGGCGCGGGCTCGAGCGACATGGAGACATTGACGTCGCCTTGCTGGACGATGAAAATGGAGCGCGTCAGGTTGCGTGCCTGCTCCTTCTGGTTGTCAGGCAGCTCGGCGACGCTGGTGTCGATGAGGAAGACGTTGGCCAGGTCGTCGACCTTGTCCTGGCTGATATCCGGGAACTTGTACACATTGCCGTGGAAGCGCACGTTCCAGCCCTGGTCGGTCCAGTTGGCATAGGGCGGGATGTTGAGGACTTCGGTGGGCTTCGCAGCCAAATCGTCGTCGCCAATGCCGAGGCTGGACAGGACTTCTTTGCCGGTGGGGAGGCCTTCGAACCAGCCGGGGATGCCTAGAGAATAAGAGTCAGCACAAGCCTTCCTAGTGCGAAGCTTGCCATGCAGGCGTTTGCTTACCCTCTGTGAAGAAGCTGGGCAGGTCAGTTCCCAGCACGCTGCCTATCGAGGCTGCGTAGTTATCCACGCCGCTCTTGATGTCGTCGATGATGTTCCTCTTCTCCACGTAGCTGTGCCGCCCTACGAACCGGATCGCCGCGGGAGTCACAACAGGCGCGCGCACCTCGACCTTGGCGGGGACAGCTGTCGGCTCTGGCAGCGCGAATGCATTGGCGAGGCCGAGTGTCGCGCTCAGCAGGAGAGCCCGCTGGGATGCGCGTTGGTGCATCATCGTGGTGGTGTTGTTGTGGCAGGGGCTGAGTCCAAGGGGCGCTCGCGTGGTCGTCGCGTAGAGGGAAATTAGAGTCGAAGCGACAGACTAAAGGGAATACAAAGAAATGCAGAGGACTGAAGAGGAGAGAAGATGCGGACGTGCCGGGAAAGATGGCGAGCTGGCAATAGTGGAAACACGCTTGCCGCGTTTCGCACGGGCTAGACAGCAGGTTTGCGGTCAAATTGGTGGTGTTGGTTGCTGCAGGTACAGCCAGCATGATGTCATTCTGCATTGTGGCTGGGGCCGAGCCACAATGCGTCGATCGCCTCCCGTGACCCACCCTTACCAAACTCTCCACACCGCAACACTCCTTCGGAACTCGGCAGTCGCAGGTTGATGGCGAGACATATCTGGTACTAATGAAGGTTTTGATTGTTTTACATGCCGTTCGCAGAGACTACTCCCATGGTGCGAACGAAGGGTGATATGGAGTACTTGGAAGTAGCAGAGCTAATCCAGTGTGCTTCGTTCGACTCCCCAACGACGACCCAAGGCCCCAATAGCGGCATATCCCTCAACGCATCCCCCATGTGATGGTACCCCTTCCTCATGGGCCAACACATCTTTGAGTCGCCCACCAGCGTGTCCATCGGCCACCCACCGCGTCGCCGACAAGTGTCCCACGCTTCCCTTAGCACGTCGTGCACCTTGTCGTTCGGAGCAATGTCCTTGATAATATGGAAAAGCGACCTCATGCACAATATAACCTGTTCTTGATCGCAATACCCCAGAGAGTTTGTATCCCAGTGTCCGGGGAGCGTGCTCGTCCAGCGTGTGCCAGATGGATGTCGCGTTTCTTCGCCGTACCACCCTATCATGTCTAGAGTGAAGTGCGGGAGTGTACTTTGGTAGGAGGTTAAGGGGGGTGCAACGCGGAGGGGGGCGACGGCGAGGGTTATGGTTGAGCAGATGGCTCTCTCGTCTTGTTGGGATATATGAGTCTTGGTGTTGTGGAGGAAGTGTCTATGCACCTTGCGTACAAGACTTGACTGCGCGAGCAGGTCTGCGCGCTCAGAGTCGCAGAGTATTGTGTTTGTGTTGTCTGGTATGCGGATGTTGTACAGGGCTGCGTTTAGCGAGTCGAAGTCCGCATTGAAGGTTATTGCAACGATTTCGATGAGCCACCGACGGACCTGTTCGGTCTTGCATTCTGGTGGTTGAGCTTGCGATGGAGCGTGGTACTTGGCGTCGCTTTCCCTGGCGGTATCATTTGTATACTCAGGTGGCGGGCCTGAGGGTATGTCTAGGTATTCTCCTTGCGGTATGTCTGATGGCGGAAGATAGGATATCTGGAGGCGACCTAGACGGCCTAGATTGAACGTTGGCATGCTGTATCTCGATGTGACAGAGAGAGCTTTGGGGAGATGAAGAGAGTCCACGGGTAGGACAAAGATTTTGTACGTCTTGAGTAGGCGCGCTAGTGGAACCAGGGTTCGCAGTAAGTAGCCTGAGAGGGTCTACCAAGATAAGGTGAACGCGCGTTCTCGATCTTGGAAACACCTCACACAAGAAAAAACCTAAACAGGTCTGCGGACTACATCAAGACAAAATCCTACAAAGTAAGTAACCTAACGTTAACGTAGGCTCTTGGGTGTTTAGTTTTTTCCTAGGTTAGCGTGGAAAGGTAATCCTTTTGATGTCACTGGCTGAAGACTGTGGTTGAATGCTTTTTAATGCTACGAGCTATCTACACTATCTAATATTTACATACATGACTTGCAGAGAAGGAACTGCTGTTGTACCAGAGCCTTTGGAGAGACGTTCCGGTTGTTGTTGCGCTGGCCAGAGGAAGTGCAAGAATCTCGTAGCGCCTGCAAGTTGAACAGCGTACAGAAGCGCGACTGGCAAGTGTATCTTTCGACCAAGGTGTAACGGAGATCGATTGTAGACTTGATCTGAGTTGCGTATGGACCCTTGCAAGAGGTGAAGAGCGTGGTGGCAATGGCGGTTGAGAAAGTGTGGTAGCGAAGAGCATTTACCGGCCGTGAAGCGGCATCATATTGGACAGCTTCTCAACCGATGTGCTTCCGCTGTTGACTCGGCCTTGATGGACGATCAGGGTATGCGGTGCCATTGCGCGATTGCAGTATGGGTTCGACGTTTGGAAAAGAGTTGGTTGTAGTTGCCACGAATAACGATAAGACATCGGAGTGCACTGCTGAGTACGGTAGATGATGACGAAGATCGCGCGTCGCCAAGTTGGTGTCTTGGTTGAGACTTGAAGGTGAAAGCCGTTGTTGGAAGTTAGACCGACCTTGGGTTGGCAAAGAACGATGGAATACGTTCACATCAAACCCGATCCCTGGAGGCGACATAGCCTTGGAGGTTGAGGTTTTCCAGGTTGATTGTGCTCTCATGAGACGACATGGTGGATGAGAAGAGCCAAGACAGACGGTTCAGCTCCGGTTAAAGCATACGACGACTTTGTAGACGGGGTTGCGAATAGCGGGACGATACTGTCTTCGGTAATCCAGAAAGCGTGAAGTATGTGCTGAGGCAATCCGCGCGCTTGGAAAACGACGTCGTGCATAAGCGACGCCGAGATGGATGGCTCAACTCCAGTTGCAGCATACAACGGCTTCGGAGATGGAGTTGCGGTCAGCGAAGAGTGGGTCAGTACCGAGAACAGTTGAGGACGACATGGATAGTCAGGACGAGGTTCTTTCGACAATGCTGAGGCGTGAAGACGACATGGATAGTGAGGATGAGGGTCTTTCGGCAATGTTGAGGCTTGAAGACGACATGCGAAGCGCAGGAAGCCAAGACGGGTGGTTCAGCCGCAGTTGAGGCATACAACGACGTCGTAGCTGGAGTTGCGGAAAGTGAGGTCCGGATGTCTTCGTGAAACCGGGAGTGAGTTGTGAGATGAGATGAGCAGCGCGGTTGATAATGTCTTTGATCGCAGCTGGTTGAGATGGTGAGTAAAAATACCTCCGTTCGCACCACTCCCTCTCATCACTGGGAGTGGCCCCAGGCCTAACCGCGGGGAGGTGGAGGACAAGGCCCTTAAAATATTGCCTGGTAAAAGATGTTGATAGGTATACATGATGGGAGGAAAACATGCTAGAAAGAAAGGACAAAGGAAAAACAAAGGAAAACGTGTAAATATGATGAAAGGGAAAAGATGTTAGAGAAAAGGAAAAACAAAGGAAAGACAAAAGAAAAACAAAGGAAATCATCTAGCCCAAAGGCGTGGCTGGCGCCGGATACGAGCGACCTCGTCGAGGTGGGCAGCCTCCTCTTGCAGCCGGGTCTCCCTCTCCCACCCCAGAGACTCCTCCGTCTGCGTCATGCGCCGCAGCACCGCCTCATCTATACGGTCGCCGATCCGGCGCTCCATCTCCCCCAACTCGTATCGCCAATCCTCTTGGCGCCGGGGGGTCCAGGGCCAGTGCCAGCCCTGCCAAAAGAAGGCCCAGTTGGCCACGAGGCCAAGTATGGCCCAAAGGGCGTCAGCCAAAAGGCTGGGTGCGGTTCCAGACCAATCGACCATTGTTTGTTGGAATTCGCTACGACAGAATTTAAGAATTAGCATTTGGAAGCAGAATTAACATAATAATGCTGCGTATGTTGCTGCATAGGGTAAAAGGGTTGAAAGAGAAAGCGTAGACATACCTTGATTCCACTCGTTGGAGCTGAAGAAGAGAAGTCAGAACACCACAGGCAGACATTGCTACATTGCATCTCCCGGGCTGGCAGTCACTCCTGCGCGGCTGCTACATGGCTTGTCGGTGCTTTCTAAGTAGAGTCGTAGTGCGACTTCCCGTCTACATTAAAAGGCAGCATGCTCCAGAACACTTACCTCATGGTAGGGCACCTAGGGTCCTTGCACCTATGTCGAGTACGTAGTTTGGAAAGTTTATGACTTTACCAGGTAGAATACGGCCAGTCGAACGGGTATCGTATCCGGTGATGCCGCCGTTTGCGTTATCCTTGTTTGCCACCAAGATAGTCAGAAATGCGTTGGCATAGATCAAATGCATTCGGTTCAGATAGAAAGAGATATTAGGATCGTTCTGAATGAGGCAGAGACAGTCCACCCATAGGTAGCGAATGTCCAAGTCTACAGTCAGACGCATAGCATCTCTAATAGTCTGCGGAACAGTAACGACATGAGATCCGCATGACAGGCTTCGAGGTTTTCGAAGCTCCTCCATGTTTTCAGAGGTTAAGTTGGTGGACTTGACGTTACCCCAAACATAACTTAGAGCTATGTAGCGCACATTTGAGACAGATTTGAGAGTGATACATTCCTCGACCACATCGATGAGGTAGAGCGGCATGTACAATTCGTTGGCGGGATTAGGCCGACAGCCTTCGTGCTCATGCTCGCATGTATGCAGCCATGATTTGATGAGTGTCGTGGGGAGATTTTCCCCCCTCTCTGTATGAGTGATTGAATCGTTTCGAAGCCGCGTAGGATAATTCGAGCGCCGTAGCAGGTAACTCTCGTAATATGGGTCGGTCGTTAACATGTTTACGCATGCTGGGCCAGTCCCAGAGAAGGCCCCAAAAATATTAAGCTCAAAGTACCGCGCATTGGGGTTCACTTCGTCGAGTATATTGAGGAAGTCTCTGCATGATGGGCAGGTCGTGTCAGACTTGATGTCGGCTGTATTAGCCTTTAAGGGGAGGACCAGGGAGTCTTGACGATGGTCTATTGACGCTGTGTTCGGAATGTCGTTGAAGGATCGATCCACACGTAAGCACTCTTCGCAATACAACGCGTCTGCATCCGGTGACCCTCGAGAATTCGATGGCGCAACTTCGACGTTCTCCTCCATACCCACGATGATCGGTACTTTGCAGGATAGAACTAAATGTGTTGCTGTGGTTCAGTTCATGGTGGTATCCGTAGAGCAAAGTTGGTTTGTGACCGGGAAGGCTGCAAAGGGAGTGGTGTGCTACATGCCCCGCGATCGTTGCTGCCTACGCCAAGGGAGGCGCATCTCAGCAGGCAGGTACCTTCGGCCTATCGTCCATGCGAACGCACGATGCCGCACTGCAGCAGAATCTGATTTCGCTAATAAGCAACGGGATATACTGCTATATGAGAGAGCCGTTCATCGATGCGCAGCTCCAACACCAGTGAACGCATGCCCCTACTGTCTGGGAGCATTCTAGTCATACACCTCGCACATCGCAGATTGAGCAGTCATTATCTGAAGGGGAGGCAAAACTCACATAGCAGACCAGCTCACCACTTCAGCTCCATTTTTACTCGCGTAACCCACCAAACTGCCTCAAGTATGCCTCCAGCTCCAGAACGTTCCGCCAACCTCATCCCACAGCACACCACATCACACCACCACACCACCAAATCACGCCTAGACCCCCAGCCTCCCCAAACCAGCCAACTAAGCACAACAGCCCCGCATCTAGACCTCACCTTCAACAGCACCCTCCCAAAAATGAGGGGTAAACCACCCAAGTAAAGCATTCGCAAGCCTGCAGCAGCACCGCCGATCCCATACCGCATGCATACGGACCGATAACACACCTGCACGCTATCTAAAGCGAGATCGAACCGCCATCCATTCGACGCCCGATTCTGTTGGGAAGTATGAACGGCCTTGAACCACCGTTTGGGTGTTTATAGAGCGACGACATGCGTTTTGGTGGATGCGTCGCGTGCGGTGTTGCTTATTGCGTTTGTGGGGGAAAGCGGTGGGTGACGTCATGAGCACGTTGTTTGGTGGAAGGAGCAACGTGGGAACGTGGTTGAGGTGTGGCATCCACGTTGTCGCGAACGTTATCGGTATCGTTATCTAGACATCATCCGAAGGATCGCGAAGCGGAAGCAAAGGATACCCCGCTTTACAACGTTAGAAAGACGTGGTTTGAAGTCATCAAGATTATTAAACAGAGCGATCGCGCGTCAGCGTTGCGGTGCGGAGAGAGAACCCACGAAAAAGCACGCTGCACGAAAGAACCATGGGGATGCAGGGACTGCGCGCCAGTACGCCGCCAAATGTTCCAATTGGACGGGAAGGGCTCTACCGGCCAAACGCCCCGGTACGCTTACGAAGGTTTATTTCGGGATGATAAAACAAAGTGCACAAGAAGCATTGCGTGAACGGCAGATATGACGTCGTGAAAAGCACGCGACACGGGACGGGATGAACAACAGCAAATAACAGTGATGATGCGTGATAAAGTGATCATGATTTCATAAAACTAACTATACAGAGATCTTGTCGGGAACCTAGCAGTTCCATCGACTTGACGCATGTATTGCATCAAAGGGGGGGTATCTGTTTTTCTGATTTGAGCACTTCATTTCAGAACCGTTGCGCCAATTGCCTGTCCAAAAAAGCAAACGCCGCTCGGAAAACACAAGAGAGCAAAATCGCGATCGTGATCCTCGTAACCCTCACGTCATTGCACCATGAGAAACCTTACATGGTGCGGACGTGCGTCAAAGCATGGGCCTAAGCCCACGTCTTGGAAGTGTTGAGACCGAGCTCGAGATGCTGTGCGATGGCGTCGGCAAAGTCGCCGCCAGCGTTGGAGGAGTGACGGCGGCGCTCGCGTCGTATTTGGTGCTCGGCTTCCATGAGGCGGCCTTGGACCCAGGCGCGCTGCTTCTCGTCGTTGCGGATGCATTCTGTGTTCATGAGCTCGGTGAGGGTAGCGACGATTTGTTGGTTGATCACGGCGAGCTTGTGGGATTCTTCCGTGTGCATGTCGTCGACACTGTTGCGCGGGGTTGAGCTGGTCCTGGAGCTGACGGCGACGGGGTCACTGGCTGCGGGGAAGGGCGTGGAGTACTTGGGCGAGGATTCAGGCGAAGAGGAGAGAGACTGAAACTCTGGCGAGGATGCTGCCATTGGGGCGTTGAACGGAATCTCCATGGCCATGCGGCGTTGGAGAGCTTCCTTCTGGGCGGAGAGGAGCATGTACTTCTGCATCGACTCGTTCTAGATAACCATGTTAGTATGTGTAAAGGAAGGAAGCACTTCGGAGGAACTTACTCTACATAAAGTGGGTCGCGACATGGGAGCCATGGTGTAGTCTGATATGGTGTTGCTTGGTGCTCGTAGCGTTTAACGTGGAGGGAGATTTGATTCCAGCTGATGTGGGGTTGTCGGGTTACTGATAGAAATACCAGTTGACAATGCCAAGAGCGTTGGTGCTAGGAGATCGGCGGAGCCCCAGAAGTGTGGGTACGAAAAAGTTCTTGGTGGTGGACCAGAGTGGAGTGATGGTGATAAGGTGATGCTGCCGCGACGACTCGGTGATGGCTGATGGTTAAGTATCGAGGCCGGTGATGTTGACAGAATATTCCAGAGTTTGACGGATTCGCAAATACGGTCTCCTGAGTCTGGGGGTTTGCTCGCAACTTAAACACTTTGTGATGGGGCCGCGCATTCACATTCCCGGAATAGGCCATGACGTGCGATTAACACACCTGCACCGAAACACAGCGCGGCTGAATCCGTCCTTCCGCGGTCACTGTGTCGAGACGCCTTTGAGTAACGGGGCCCGTTTCGCAGAACCCTGTTGGGATAGCCAGGGGTTGGGGGGTAGTCTAGCTGTGATTGGCGGAGTCAGCCCCCTTGCTGATCCTCCTGCTTCCCCGAAAGGTAAACTAAGCGACATAACGTCACTTGTGAGAACCTGAATGTAGGGCCATGGCGCAGGATCGTGATCCAGTAACAGGATCGCACATGAAAGGTCTTGAAGCAGTCGATGGCACATGGTACCTGCATTATCGTGAGTAATTTTGCCTGCAGACTCTTACCCTTCACTTGTGGGTAACTTGTGGGTAATGCGAATTCTCTGCCCTCCATCACAATGCCATGATGCTGCTAGAAATGCCATGGTGACACAGTATGACGTTTCGCTTGATCCAAAATTATGTCTGAGTCAATTCGGCGCAGGCCGAGGCGGCGCGGAGACATCCTGCGACGTCACTTTTGCATGGTGTTGACATTGGGCAACTTTGCTGCTCGGGCGGCTTCACAGTGCAGCACTACCAAAGATGTGGCTTTTTTGGAGACATCCTGAACGATGATTAGGCGCTGCATTTGACTGCTTCCGACTGTCCATCAACGTGTCTAGAGGCCAAAAGTCAGGCTTAGCAGAAAAAATCAGGTTTCGACGCCACATTAGTGGCTCAGTCCCACGTGTATCCGGGTTTCGGCTTGGGTGTGACGTCCCTGTGCAAGCCTCAAACCCCAACCATGGGCATAACAGGGCTGTTGGAAATTCGATCGTCGTTTCTAGCGTATCAGGGCCCCGTAAAGGTTCCACGACAAGGCTTCCAGAACAGACCCTTGATCCTTCACGCGGCAGGGAAGTGTCACGCTGGAGTGCCACGTTGGTGACAGAATGCTCGTGGGATTCGTGTACATTGTTGACGGTACCGCCTAATCATAGACAGCGGGAACAAGACCTTGGCTTATCGTCGCCCTGGCGCGCCGCGATTACACCCAACATTCAGGTATTCGCATGTCCTCGAGTAAGCGTCATGTCGGAGCGACATACTCCGCATGATACGCGTACTGCACAAATACCTCACTGCCTGGTCGGGGTTGGTCTTAGAAGATCGAGGGCCTGACCGCGCAGATCATACGGCGTCGTCAATCGACGCCCGGCCGCTGTAGAAGGGATTGACCGAAAAGCAAACGTGTGCCGGCATTCAGCGGATGTACATGAAAGTGATGCGACATGTTGCGAGACATGAGAGCGGTGTGGTACAGGCGTGTCACTCTTCAGTAGAGTGTCGATCTGACCAGAAGCCTTTGCCGTAGCTGACGAGGATCTCTTGTCCACGTCCGATGCCCTTCGCTCTCTTTCCGCTCTTGCCAGCGCTGAGCACGAAGACTCCGACTCTCTTCTCCACCTTTCCGTTCCCAATGTCTACAAATATATCGCGAAACTCGGCGCTCGGTGCGGCAGCGACGCCTCGGTAGTCGTTGATGAAGCGTGCTTCGTTGCCCATCTTGGATGCATCAACACCGATGCCTAGTTCGCGGTCGAGTGAGAGATCGTAGTCGGATGCTTCATCAATGTCAGTCTGATCGTGCACGTAGCCCAAGTACGGCAGAATGAACGAGTCTGGTGGCAGATGCTGGTTAGCATAAAGCGCGTGCTGTCCGTGTGCAGGATGCGCAGAGTCTGTGACGGGTGTGATTTTGACGTTCGAATACGGCCCATTCGGCTTGTAAACCTGTGTATCGGGTGGTAGATCGGACTTCTGCAATATAAGTGCGCTAACTTTGTCTCTACAAAGCTTCTTGGAGTACGAGGGTGCGTGAAGGTAGATGGTTTGCCCATCCCACCCCTTCGGCACAGCGCCAGATGATTTTGGCATCTCGCTATCGGATTTGATAGAGTCGCACAGCTTTCATCTGATCCAGTCAGGCAGTCGTTCCTTCGCGTGGATCGAGACGATAAGCTTAGTCCCGCTCGGAAAAGTGCGAGACGCTCGCGACAAAGATGTGAAATTTCCGTCTATTGTGCCTTCCGGTAATGCACAGTACGGGATTGTGCGGCGAGGTGGTGAGGTGAAGTTGCTGTGTGGTAATGTCAAAGGCAATGTTGAGCTATCGAGGGGCTCTTGCCTGACCGGCAACACTTCGGCGGGACGGGCTAGAAGCGACAGGAACACCCACTCTCGCTCACCGTAGCACTCACTAACACCACACAACGCCTCGCCCTTTATCGACGCGACGCTCTCTAGCTCTGCGCGGAAATGATCACTATTTGTGGGATATGATAACGCGGAAGGATCGGGATTCTTCGTGTTGAGCAGCGCGTCATTCGTTCTCCGACGAAACACCTGCGCCCAAGTAGGTGCCGCGCTTAATGCGTGACATGCGACTACCATTGTGGCGCTCACTAAGCTCATGCGCCTCTCCTGAGGAATGCCAGATGCGAGATTGCGCTTCTGATGTTACAAGGAATACTGTGGGTGGATGACTCTCGCGAGAAGAGCCCCCGTATGACAAGAGCTGAGACAGAGCTGAAAGCTGGCCAACCTTCGAGATCACGGCAGCTCCGGCAACAGCTTTCCGCTACATCTCGATGGCTACAATAGTTCGCAACACTGGACGGGCTGTCGGCCCTTCGCTGGATCTAGTCGAGGTCTAGATGCAAGGGCAATGCAGGAACCCGCACGTCCCCAGTCCATCGTGAACCAACGACCTCGCCAGCATCAGACCGGTCCAATCTGGCCCTTCTCCTATCAGCGAAGCTATTTTTGCGCAGACGCGGGGATTGCTCCAGATGTTGTCACGATTACCCATCTCCACTCTGATCGGAATTCCAGTGCCTCTGGCAAGGAGCCCCTAATCGTCGCTCTGTTCAGGTGTTCTTTGTCACAGTCAGCGGCTCGGCGCCAATGCCAGCTGCCAGTGTGTCTTACATCTCGATACAGTCGCGCGGCTTCTTCTCTGCTCAGAGCTGACATGCAGGTGCGGATCACGAACCGGAGATAGGTACCTACCGGGCGATTGAACATGTTCCGCGTGCACAAATCGAACGCTTGCGGCAAAAGCAGCTAGAACGACGGGCGATGTGTTGGGGCGGCAAGGCCCCTTGGCAGGGGAAATTGTCAACCTCATTTCGTATCTGCACGCAATCCACCTCTTGATTGGCCCGCTCGACTTCCATCAATAAACAGCTCACAACGGCCCATGTCGAAGCTTTCCACAGGTTCCCCTATTTCGTACTATGCCAGGCACAGTCCACCAAACGGCGCCACCGGCACGCCAGAGCACTCGCGATACTGCCAACCGAATGCAACTACGCCAATGCCCCCTGTTCATGGACGCTGGCGCTCTTGGTAAGGCCAGCTCGTGTATAGTTCTATATAATGGCTTCGCCAGCTGCTCCTCAGTTGATTCCTCACCACACACTCACTACACTCACTAATACACGGTTATCACCGATCACACTCGTTTTCAACGACCTCCAACGCCTTACAACTTAATACCTTCCGTATTTTAATACCCACCCCCCCAAACCAAACATCAAGATGCGTTCCTTCGCCGTCATTGCTGGCTTCGCCGCCGTTGCCCTTGCCGCTCCCCAGGCTTACGAGGCTTACCCTGCTGCCCCGGCCTCTTCCTCCGCCGCTGCTGAGTACCCCGCCTACCCTGCTGAGACCCCCGAGGCCTCCAGCTCCATGCCCGCCTACGAGGCCGCTACCTCCTCCGCTGCTGAGTACCCGTCTTACCCCGCTGAGACCCCCTCCGCTTCCATGGAGGCTTCCAAGCCCGCCTACGAGGCCAGCTCCATGGCTCCCGTCTACTCTGCCTCCAAGCCCGCCTACACCACCACCGAGGTTGTCCACGCCACCAGCTACGTCTGCCCTGAGCCCACCACCATCACCTACGGTGTCTCCACCTACACCATCTCCTCCAGCACCACCCTCAGCATCCCTGAGTACACTGCTACCTACGTCCACACCCCTACCCCCGAGATCCCGGCTGTCCCCATGCCCACTGTCACCTCTGCTTCCGTCCCGGCTGCTGAGCACACTGCGCCTGCCTACACCCCGGTTTCTCCCATCTACCCCTCCTCCAACGGCACCGTTCCCCACGTCCCTGCCGGAACTGCTGCTCCTACTGGCACTGGTGCTATGCCCAGCGCCTCCAAGCCCGCTGAGTTCACCGGTGCCGCCGGCAAGGTCTCCGTTGGCTTCTTCGCCATCGCTGGTGCCCTCGCTGCTTTCTTGTAAGCAGTTCGCTCTTGAGTGATTCGTCGGGACGCGGTCCTCCACGTCCTTGCTAGTCTCTTCTCGAGTTGTGGAAAGAGGAGGAAATAAAACATGGCTTCACGGGTTACGACTTCGACTCTGCATCACGATTCAGTCTAGGATTGGGAGCGCGGTGTTGGTGGTACGAGCCCTTTGCTTCCTTGCGCAATCAAGTCGCAGCGGCATTTCGATGGATCGATATACTTGGTATTGTAATACGCCTTGGTTGGAATGCTTACTGGCCCTATGGAGGGAGTCGTGTGGTCCCCGGTGGTCTTTTTTGTTCCTAGACTCTTTGCCTGTTCTGAGAAGAGTTGGCTATCCTAATGACATGATTTCCACCTTTACTTTACGACTTGACTGTCTACCTGATACCCTTCTGTACATATTTTACCATCAATGCATTTGATCGTAACTTTACATCTGTGTTCCTATGCAAACCATCTTGCGACAGCCGATACCATCACCGCCTCCAAAAACATCCCATGTACTGACGTCTTGACAATCTTTCATTCTTTACCCTGATCCTCGCACACGAACCACCGTTCAAGTCGGGTCGCCCCTGAGACCCTGCACCGGGAAATTACACAGGCCGCCTTACCCTGCCGCAACTCGTGCCTGGCATGTGGCCCCCCACCCATTCATCCGCCCGTGCATTCCCCAAGAACGCCAAAATACCGAACGCGTCACCTTGTCTCCAACCCAACAATAAATTGACGGCATCTCGGCTCTTGCGATCCTTTGTTTTAGTCACGGCGCGTATATCCATTCCTGATGTTGTTTGCAGGACTTGGGTAGGCGAGCGGATATATTGCTTTTTTGCTTGGGGAGAGGGTTGACGCGTGGCTTGCGCGACGTGTGCCGCGCTGTTCTAGAACGTAGGATTGATGGCGAGACTCTGGGGTGGGCTTTCTTCACGAAAGCGTCGTGCCGGGAGCCGTGATATTGCGATCTCGTTTAGGCAGACTGATGCCGCATACGTGCGCGTTTTCGCCTGGCGCTTCTACTATACCACCATCTTACAGCCGGGGTCAGCTTGTCATCTTCCGGTTACCCAACCATGATCCAAGGAGACGCCGTTGCGTGCTACAAAGGTTCATCCGGTCTTATTTGGACTTACTGTGTCGGCCAGAGATGCGTAGTTTGGCAGAGGAAGGATCTATCGGGAGGTAACCTCAAGCTGGGTCAGAAAGCACAACAACATCATCATCAATATTCTGAAAATTCTCTCTATACGCGTCTACATCCTGAGTTTTCAAGAGCTGAAACTGAGATCAGGGTTCTGGGGAGGAACGCTTTTCATCGCAGCTGCCTCCCTTCATCGCGAGGGTACGATACGAAGGTACCGCATCCACAGCCTTGGATACAATCGTGCACTAAATCAATAGAACCTCAAACTATTACATCAACCCACTGGAACCTCCACTCATTCCTCCACTGTGCATGGAGTCAGCTTCTATGCGTATCGCATTCTCGAAGACCGACGCCGATGCCCATGTAGCCGCCTCGCTGGTGTTTGCTTTCGCCACGTGCGCTTCCATATTCACAGGTGCAAGCGTCCCCAACCTTGGAAGGAACGAAATACCGAGGCTTGCACGCCACCGAGGACAGGCTTCGAGTGTTTGACACGATATTCCTTCGTAAAATAGACGCTGGCACGGTGTTAGCCCACACACACTTTGAGATTTACATCCCGCTTAAAATTACAATCTACTCTCAATCCGCGAAGCACTCCCGTTAAACCTCAATTGCACGCCGAATATCACGGAGACAACACTAGATCACCCAGCTACACATCATTTATAATGCCGTCACGAATCACCAACTCGGACGTTCCATACTACTACACGGCAGCGTGTAAGAACGACAGCAATATGACAGTAAAGCCTATCTAACGTACATAGCCCTGTCCTAGTGGAACAAAATTCAGAGGCCTACACGCCACCGAGGAAAGACTGCGAGCGTTCCACACAATATGGGCCGGCATTACATTGCCTGAGACGCTGCCTCCCCTAGCACTAGAAGTCAACCAGAAGATTCTTCCAGTGCATGCTGATATCGAAGACCGAAACGGTGCGGGCACGGAGCCTATCCAACCCTCGTCTCCACCCGCGTCGTCCGCGCCACTGCGAGAGCGCGCACGAATCGGGACCGTCAATGCGCCTATCCTGCTCGCATCAGATGCCCATAACGAAGACTACACCGAACCGGAGCCGAGGGCTGATGACCACATCAAAGTCTTCTGCACTTCGAAGCTGTACAACAACATGCCTTTCCGACAAAAGGTTATCAAGGACACGTATATCTTCTTGCGGCAGATGCGACCCGACCTTGTGCCTTGGACTGCTGGCATATGGGACACAAACACCGCGCGTGATGGCACGGTACTTGGCGGTTGCATGTTCGCCCAAGTTGATCCTGCGAAGGCATATAAGCAAGAGAAGCTCGTGAAGAGCCCCGGGATAGTTCTGGAGTATGGGATATATGCTGGTGTAGGTTGCATACTGGTGAACGAGCTTCTCGACATACTTCGTATGCTAGAAACCATCTAAAGATAGTAGATCTAGGTATAAGCAAGGCGACTAATAGAGAAGCTACGAGTTTATTCAAAGGTAGGATAAACAGGTTTGCCGAATAGATCCACGTCGAATGTGCCAGTGGGTATTGTTGTGAGCGGTTCTCGCAGTCTATACAGCATGCTGGAAACATGCATCTCCGACATGAGGCCTGGCAGTGTCATCACCAGCGCATGTATCTTTCGTGGGTGACAGCGCACCGTATCGTGCACCAATCAACCCTTCCTACACTATCTGACTTGCGAGGTCAGCCGCCCAATTCAGCTCCGGTTCGGTGGTACGAGCATTGAGTACACGCGACAACCGCCTTTTGCATCTGCCGACTACAGCCTCAACCCAGGTATTCTTCGGCATCTCTTCCGATCGGCGAGGCGACTACAAGTGCTAGGGTAGCGTTTATGTAGCAGGTCGTACGCCAATGTAGGTCGCAACCATGCTCGAAGACTTGCTGAAGCCGGTTCCAACTTTCTCGTTTTCACCAACTCGAGTCACAGACAGACGAATGCTCAACAAACAATAGGCCAATATCCTTCTAGACAAGTCTGTCTCTTCGGTACTCGCATCGCAAAAAGCATCAAAAAGCTGGAATCAACTCAAGCCGCATACTGGATGCGGCGTCGCGATTCCTGGAAACGAGATTGAGAGTTGCGCAGGCCCCAAGGTGCTCGTGTAAGAGCGTAAGAAACGCCACACCTCGTCTCATACTTCCATGTCGCATACAACCACAAAGCGCATATCTTTGAACACTTGCGAAAAGCTGCCAGCGATATGACAGCCGATCAGGGGTTGTTAGGCTAACAGAGTGTGATTGATGTCAAATTCTGAGTCTGTCAAGAGGTCGTCGCTTTCATCTCAACGACGACAGCAGCAACAACAGCCAGCGTCACCACCAGCGTCAACAGGAGGGTTGTCAGGAGTAGCTGTAAAAGGTGAGCCCAATACATACCGCTCTCCCGCACCAAAGGGATATTTTGATTTGCTAAAAAAGCGTGAAACACTCACCTACTCGCATCGCTCACACAGCCGATCCATGGCGTACAACACCGCAAAGACGCTGTGAAAGCAGTCAAGAGGCCTCTAACAGCCTCTCAGCGAACGACATTGCCATCTTACCCCTACCAGCTCCCTGATGGTGCGCGCTGCGGTGATAGACCCAGGCGACTACTCTAAGACTACGAAGTAGATCTGTACTTCTATGTGTTGCTTTGGAGAACACGGTGTAGGTTATCATTCCGTTTCCGACTGCTATCTTGCTGATCTGACAGTGTATTATGGGCTTTCCTGGCTTAGAACATTTCGGCCTGGGCTACTACATCGAAGTATACACGGGAGAATACATCCTGATGTGTAGGTTTGAAGCACATGATGTAGGTCATGATCCGGTTTCTGACTGCTATCTCGCTAATCGGACGACGTATTATGGACCTTCTTGGCTTGGCATATGTCGGCTTTGCCTACTACATTAGCACAGACACGGAAGTATACGTTCTAATGCATGGGTCTGGAGCATACGATATGGGTCATGTCGACGTTTGTAGGTACATTCCGACCAAATCTACAGAGTGCGATGAGACTGCCGCGAAGTTTGAAGCATGAATATGTACTTCGATATACCCGTTTGAAGCATACGATGTGAGTCGTAACGAAGTCTCTAGCTGCATTCCGACCAAATCTGCGGTGTGCGATGAGACTACCGTGAAGGTGAAAGCATGAATACTCACTTCTATGTACCCGTTTGAAGCATACAACGTTAGCCGTAGTGGAGTATCTAGATGTCAAAGGTCAGCCATGCGGTGTCGAGTGGACTTGATATCTTCGAATGGAACGAAATTGCTAGATGCATTCTCATACCAAGGTTCAAACATACCTTAACCTGTCGTAAACTTTTATTGTATCCGCAGCTACTTGCTTTCGCTATGTACATAAGTTTGTTGTTTATCATGGAAGTGCAGCATAAACAACCTTGGAACGCATGCTTTGTACTCCTGGCCGGTTTCCACCTCTATTAACCGCCCCAAGACTCATTCTTTACTACAACCACACAAGATTCCATAGCATTTCACGGTACCAACAAGTAGATATTGGTGCACTTGAAGTCTTCCATGCATTATGCTACGCTAAAAGCCGAAGGTGCCATAGCAAACAATTAGGAAATGGGGTATCATATCGAATACAGTAAACCATCCTTCTTCCTCCCATAACGCCATTTCCTCGATCTCGCAAGATCAGTATCGTATGAACATCGCAGCCTTGTGCGCAAGGCATTCCGGGATAGCAAACGTTGCTATGTACCACAAACCACGCATGTCGAAAAATGACCTGGTTTGTAAAGCGCACCGTTGGAAGTGAAACATGGTAAATCGACCTCTTCTACCCAGCATGCTTCTGAGTTGCTATGTCAAAGACTTGGGCCGCGCCCCAAGTCATGCTCGTCTTAACGCTCATCTGATCCCCATAGCCTCCCTTCTATCTTTCCTTGAGCATCTTCGCCGTCGCCTTGGGCATCTTCTTGTTATCGCCGAGCTTGGCTATCGAGCTCTCAGTGTGCATGTGAGGTGCCACCTCGACCAGCCATTCTGGCTGGATGGGTAGGACGGATCGTACGTAAGTCTTAGACGACTCTACGATCTCGTAGAAGACAATCCATTTTGGCCGGTTTTCGATCAAGCTCGAGGAGGGGTGGATGAATACGGTCATCCCGTTGTTCGATACTGTGCGGTAACTCAGCCCATCGCGCCCAAGCCTCGCAGCGTTGCCGAAGTAGGCCGAAGTTATGCACTTCCGGATGGCGACATGATCTGTGCTGCCACAACTCGAATACGGTACTTCAACGCGGTCGCAAAGATTCTGGAGCTGATCGCGAACGTTCCTAGCCCGACTGAGACATCGCCACTGGAGGAAATTCTCAGTAGCCCAACGACTATCGAAGCCACTTTCCTCGTACTGGATCCAGATGTTGAGGTAGGTCATGAAATCGCCGCCCTCGGTACTTGCAAATCTCGCTCTTGCCGCATCAGCTGCGACCTTCTTGTCTCGAGGGCGAAGCCATAATGCACTTTCCCCGAGCAAGCTTATGATGCTGAGCACTTCCTCGCGGCAGTTGTACTTCTCCGATTCAAGTAGAGCTTTCGAAAGCCTGATGTCGAGCGGTAATTCTGCCATCTTCCGTCCAAGTTTCGTCAACCTCCCAGTTGAGTCCAGTCCCGAGAGAGCGTAGAGCGATTCCAAGGATCGAATCAAAGAAGAACTTGACGGTGGCGACAAAAATTCGAACTCGAGGAGGTTGTCGATTCCCAGAGCTTTCAATATGAGCACAACGGAATCGAGGTTACTACGGAGCAGCTCAGGCTCTGTTTGCTCGGGGAGCTCGTTGTAGAAAGCGTGTTTCGTGTAAAGACGGTATGCGTATCCTGATGTACGAAATTAGCATCTGTCTCATAATTTGTACAGGAGCGTTACTAACCATGTGATGTTCTTCCAGCTCTCCCACTTCTTTGGTTCGCAGATGCTCGAGAAATAGGGCTGATAGTCAACGAACTGACGTTGCTGACGGGGTCGTAAGTTTGGGCCTTCTCGTAGCCGCAGTCGATGACATGCTTGATTCCGTCGATTGTGATTGATGTCTCAGCCTAGGCGTACAAAGTTAGCACATATTCTTCATCAATCCAGGTATGGGTAAAACTTACAATATTGGTTGAAACAACAACGAGCCTAGCATTGGGCGGAGTCGGCTCAAACACTTTCGCTTGAGCTTCACTGGATAGCGCGCTATACAGGGGACGAACAATGAGCTCCGGTACTCTGCTCCCGAGTTTCTTCATAGTTGTCTCGAGATTTTCCACAGCAGCTAGAATTTCTTCCTCGCCAGTAAGGAAGACGAGGATGTGACCGTCTAGCGGGCTTGCGAGATGGATTTGTAAAGCAGTCGTGCATGCTGCGGCTAGGTAGTTTGCTTCTGGAGCTATGGTGTAACGGATATCCTGAGCTAGATTAGTATATGCCAGATATATAACTCGACGGGATTAACTTACAATCGGGTGAGAGCGTCCCTCAACTGAAAAGAGCGGGGCTGAATCGAAGTAATCCGAGAACTGTTTGGCGTTGATGGTGGCGGAGAGGATGAGAAGTCTGAATTCCGGTCTAGCTCGACAAACTTCGCGACAAAGACAAAGCAGGAGGTCAGTAGCGACAGACCTTTCGTGTGCCTCGTCGATCATGATCACGTTGTACTGGCTAAGGAGCGGGTCTGTTAAGGCCTCGCGCAGCAAAATTCCGTCCGTGGCAAACTTCAGGATAGTCTTGTCAGGGGTTACCTTCTGTTCAAATCGCACAGCGTACCCAACCTCGTTGCCGAGCTTGCAGCCATACTCTTCTGCTACGCGCTTGGCAACACTCATGGCGGCCACACGTCGTGGTTGGGTTACCGCGATCATCCCACCATTCTTCGTATAGCCCGCTTGCGCCAAAAATTGCGGCACTTGTGTCGATTTTCCGGAACCAGTCTCTCCAACCAGCACTAGGGTTTGGTGGTTGGCCACAGCATCGATGATCTCCTGTCGATACTTGAAGATTGGAAGGGATTGGCGAGTTTCTTGGATTGACAAACTTCGCTTCTCCGCGGCATCGAGTTGAGCTTCAAGAGCTTGCTTGGCAGGGTCCATGCGAGCTACATCCTCCGCTGTGAAGCGCACCTCGTTGGCTGTATCGAAGACGAATTCCCACTGGCTTTCGTCTGAAGTTACGTCAGACGACTTAATTTGACTTCGACTTGCACGTAGTTGTTCTGCTTCAAACTGGGCGAATTCAGTCGTTGCGTCATACGTATCGTTGTGTCGACGATAAAGTACGTCGTTTTTACTCTTGGTATCCGCCAGGAGGGGGTCATCCGAGTCCGTTTGAAAATGAAAGCCACCTTGTAGTCGGGAATCGTCGATGGCATTTCGCGCCTCGGCCAGCTCCAGGGTCTGACGATTCTTCTTAAACTCGGCTCTTTCTCTCTCGCTCAGCTTGTTGCCTAGTCTCTCCTCCTCTTCTGCTTCCTCGGCGACCTGGCGGCGGAGTAGGGCGAGTTGTTGCGCTTCGCGTTCGGCAAGGTATTTCTGGCGCGACGCCAACCTCAAGGCGCTGACATCCTGGTCGCCGGTCTTGCGGCGCTTGGAATCCATGATGTGCGGTAGTTCGAGTGTGTTGGCGGTCGCGCGATTCGGCGGGAGCGTGGTGTCGAGTCGAGGGTATGGTATGCGTGTGCGCGCGAGGTTTGTGGGCGTGGAGGGTTCACTCGGATGGTGGAGCTCGACTACGAAATGTTGGAGCTCGGACCAGGTGGCGCGAGCTAGCTAGCGGGATGGAAACTTCGGTTGCCGACTACAACGAGGCTTGTCCGCAACAAGATGAAGACAAAAACTTGAGCCTGGCGGATACAACGTCGTATGTTTCGTTGGTTCGTCAGATGAAAAGTTCGTGAAATCCTCAACTTGTCCGCAACAAGATGAATACAAAACTTGAGCCTGGAGGATACAAAGTCGTGCGTTTCGTTGGTTCGTCAGATGAAAAGTCCGTGAAATCCTCAACTTGTCCGCAGCAAGACGCAGACAAAACTTGAGCCTGGAGGATACAACGCCTTACGTTTCGTTGGTTAGTCAGATGAAAAGTTCCTGTAGCCTCAGGGTAGACGCTTTCCAGGTGCTGGTCTTCACAGAGTGGGCTGATGGAGGTTGAGAGGAAGAAGAGTGTAGGAGGAAAGAAGGAAGGCGGGAGGGGAGCCAGCTATATGGCGTCTCAGAGAGACTAGCGTGGACAGCAGCCTGGTGGGTAAGAGACAGTGGTACCGATGGAACCATGGATGAGAGGTGAGAGGTGAGTTGGCTGAAGCATGCCCGGGCGGGTGTATAAGAGTCACAAGAGTGGGGCTACGTCACAAGCAGCTGCCGTGAAGAGAAGGGACGGTAAAGGTAAAAGTGGGGACGAGAGAACAATGCAGTGGTGGTGATAGGTGAGTTTGCGTATGAACGGTACGGATGGTAGTCGTGGACTGGAACTCTTGCGCATGGTGAGAATGTGGCACGTATCAGCATGAAAGTAATCGCATAGTTTGTTACTGTGCCTGGCATGAGTGGAGCGAACACCATGGTTCTGCTCAAGGCAGTATTCTCGGCCTATTGGTCTCGGAGAAATACGCCATACTGGCAAGCGATAGCATGGTCACAATGCTGAACAGCACTTCGGCACAGAATGGCATATACTCTCAAGCTTACCATGTCACCTTCAACATCCTTTGTTGAAGCGCATCGCCATCTGCTACCCAAACAAAGAAAGTACCAACGTCTATAGAAAACCTACGACAAGCGGCAGAATCAGGCATGAACGGTAGAACATGAACCACAATCACAACCTTGGAAACTCTTCGCCGATTTGCTCCGTACCCAATACCTGCCGTCCGGCCCCAACATCAAGTCGCAACTTCCCTCCCAACCAAGAAACCACCACGCCAAGGACCGCGGATTGCAAATCAACCCACACGGTTGGCCGCACCAACCACATCGATCACTTCATCTCATGTGACTCCGTCATTGTTTCAAAGAGCATGACGCAACGCGTTCTCGCGAATGGAGCAACAGCGATTACGCGACATGTTCCAAGATTCATTACTTCAAACAACATGACGCAACTTGGAACGCTTTCTCGCAAATGAGGCAACAGCGATTACACGACACGTTCGCTTTAGGAATATGGGCCATATCGAGATAGGCGAGTGTGCGTCGTGAACATAGCGCGACAGGAAGGCTTTGGCAACTGCGATGCTTGCCTGAAAAGTGCCCATGCTCAATACCAACATGAGCGACATGAGTTCAAAAACCATAGTGCCCAATTCTCGCCAACATAAAGATATCGTATTCATTATCATAACCCACTACCTAGCGCCACCCATCTTAACACCACGCTTCATGAACGCTAGAAACACTAACACAATATGCAAACAACATCCACCACCCACTCAATGACTAATATACTGGAACACAGCACTAACATCCCTCAACCCATCGCCCGTCTCCTGCCTCAACAACAAATCCTGAATCTTGCCCAACGGCCCCGTCTCGCCATCATTGACAAAGTGATTCCACGTACTCGTGTCACCGTAAAGCATAGCCGGCGCTTTCGCAACCTGTCTTCCATCTTCTTTCCTACAGCGCTTACACTTGAACGTGTCGTGTGTGTCACTCGTAGTATTGTCGCGGTACTGGAACAACTCGCGGAGCGAGTCGAGTGAGAAATGGCGTTCAACATCCTCCGCGCTGTCGACGACGCAAGACGATAGAGATTGTTTGTGCGACTGGCGCTGGAACACTTTCTCTTCAATGGTACCCGTGGTGATGAAGCGGTACACGAAACAATCTTTCTTCTGCCCGTCACGCCACACACGCGCAAGGGCTTGTTGGTCGGCAGCGGGGTTCCAATCAGGGTCGAAGAGGACGAGGCGGTTCGCGCCGATGAGGTTGAGACCGCAGCCACCGGCTTTGGAGGAGAGGAGGAAGACGAACTCGGGGCTTTCGGGGTCGTTGAACTTGTCGACGAGCTTTTGGCGCTTGCTCACGTTCATGGTGCCGTCGAGACGGAAACAGCCGTAGCCGCGTGAGCGGCATAGCATGGCGAAGATGTCGAGGGTTTGCGTGTAATTGGAGATGAGGACGATCTTGTCGTTGGTTTCGGCGCGGATGCGAGCCAGCATGCGATCCAAGACAGCCATCTTGCCGGAGTACCATGTCTTGACCTCGCGGTCTCTGCCTCGCGCGTCCTTCTGCACAAAGTCATCCGGTAGCTTGTCTTCACAGCCTGGCAAGTCTTCTGGGAGGTTGAGTAGGTCGGGGTGGTTGCAGAGTTTCTTGAGCATGCCGATGACCTTGAGCGGCTGTGAGCCTTTGCCGCGGAGTAGACTCTGAACGTCGGGTGACTTGATGAAGTGGTTGTACAGGTCCTTCTGGAATGGCGCAAGGTTGCAGAACACGACGTGCTCATACTTGACTGGCAGATACTTCGAGAGAATGTCGTTGGTTCGCCGAATGATGAACTTGTTGACCAAGCCGAGAAGCTCGGTGAGACGCTCAGTACCCTTCTTTATATCCGCATCCGTTCCGTTCGCGTCGCGACCCTTCAAAATAGGGATCTCGTAATGCTTGCGGAACTCCATGCGCGTGCCGAGGTAGTTGGGGTTGGCGAAGTTGAGGAGCGCGAAGTACTCTGATAGATCGTTCTGAATGGGTGTACCCGAAAGGATGACTCGCCTCTGCACGTTCAGGTTATTGAGCGCGGTAAAAGTCAAGCTGTCACCGTTCTTCAGTCGATGCCCTTCGTCGCAAAGCATCAAGCCGATGGGTGTCTGTCCAAACTCGTCGGCGTAAAGGCGCAGCGTTTCGTACGATACGATGAGAACGGGTCTGACAACTGCGCGTCCGGATGCGATCGACCATTGCCGTATTTGTTGGATGAGCTCCTCCTTCGATGCCTTACCATCAATCGCGAAGGGTGTGACAGCGTCCTTCCCAAGCCACTTGATAAGCTCGTTCGCCCAGTTTCGCACTAAACTCGACGGGCAGGCGATGACGCACTTTTGTATCGTCGACTTGCCAGCATCGGGTGACTGCTTGAGTAGTGTCCACATGAGCGCGATGCACTGCAGCGTCTTTCCGAGACCCATCTCGTCTGCCATGATGCACCCATTCGCCTTGGGATCGATCATACCCGTCGTCGCGCGATACAAGAACTTCACGCCCTCGACTTGATGCGGTCGCAGAACCTTTGCAAGTCTTGGATCGATGACGACCGGTACGCGCGGTCGCTCGTTGTCCACCTTCTTCTTCAACCCCAATATCTCCGCCAAACTCTTGTGTACCAGCGGCGCCTCCATCTCCTTCTTCTCCGTCTGACTCAGCTTCGGTTCCGCCTCTTCCTTCGGTATCGGCTTGTCGTCAACGGTAGGATCGTAAAGTACTATCGCAAACTCTCCGCTGGGGTCGTGCAGCGGTCGCGCAACAAAGACGGTTCCAGTACGCATACCAAGCAGCGGCGCTGGTCGATTCGGGTTATAGGCGCCAACATCCTTGTTGACTAAAGGAACGATGAACTTGGTTCTGAAGGCGGTGTCTTTATCTTTGGGCTTGAAGACAGGAAATCGGTTTGCGTCTCGCGTGGCGAGGGCTAACCGGTCTTCGTTCGAGTATGGCTTATCGCTCTCTCCGTCTTCACCGCCAGCACCGGAGTAATCGACCTTCCTCCTCTTCCGTGCAGGCTTTGTGGAGACACTGGATACTGTTGCTGAGCCGGGACAGCGGAAGGGCTTAATGAGTCGTTCGGTTGACTGAGGTGTGCCACCATAAAGACGCGCCGCGGGCTTCGCAGGGGTGGCCTCGCCTGCTGCGAGAGTCTTCGGTCGATGCATAAGGAATTGACACTTCTAGGAGGCACTGGGGAGGTTTGCAGCCTATATCGGGTCGATGTGGTGGGAGTTGGGAGGAAAGGGAGTGTCGTGCGGGAATGCTGATCAATGCTCGCAGGTGGCGGAAGTGCGACGCGTAGATTGTTAGCTCCATCACGTCGTCACGTGGGACGACAGGCAGCATCGCCATCCCACCAACATCCAGAATCTCCATCATACCTAGATTCCATATCTCCATCACTGCTTGATCGCATCCCCACTATTTTCATACGTCCAACGCGTCAATCGCATACCTCTACATACCTCAGAAAACCCTGTGACCGACACCTCCGAGCCCATCTCCGCAAATTCCCCAGCGCCCACCCCCAACGCAAACCGCATCCCACCCACCATGGCGCGAAAAGCAATAGCAAAAGACCAAATCGTCAAATTGATCGTAGGCGCAGGGCAAGCGTCGCCCTCGCCACCCGTCGGTCCGGCGCTGGGAAGTAAAGGTGTGAAGAGCATGGATTTCTGCAAAGTACGTATATTATCTTTCCAATTGTCGCATACCTCTCTGCGCACTATGATGGGATCAATGAACTTCGCTCTCGGCAGTAGAGCTTCTGTTCAAACTTAGTCTACCCATTGATGTTACCCGCGCTTCCATCCATACCCTTCTCAATCCCCCCAATCGCCGCATACCCTATACTAACACCCCACCGCAGGAGTTCAACGCCCGCACCGCCCACTACACCCCCGGCACCCCCATCCCCGCGCGCATAACCGTCCGCCCCGACCGCTCCTTCCACTTCCAGCTCCGCACACCCCCGACCGCAACGCTCCTCCTCTCCGCCGCCGGCGTGCTCCCAACAAAGAACAAGATAAGAGGAGCTGGAAACGTGCCGGGACCCATGAACAACCACGACGGACAGAAGGGGAAAACATCAACGAGTAGTCCGACGGTGGGCAATGCGGTGAAGGGGACTGTGGGGACGGTTAGTCTGAAGCATGTGTATGAGATTGCGAAGATTAAGCATGGCGAGACGAGGTTGAGTGGGTTGAGTTTGGAGGGTGTGGCGAGGAGTGTGGTGGGGCAGGCGGGGAGTATTGGGGTGGTGGTTGTGCCGTAGATGGGGGAGGAAGTGCTGGGAAGAGGAGGAGATCATTGGAAGCAGATGAGATGGGAGAGCACTAGAGCATGTGCGAGACGTTGCACGGAACAGGAGCTGTAGAACTAGGCTTGGGGCATATGGCATACTCTAAGGGCATTTACGTGTTGAGTGGAGAAGAGCTTGTACATATATTGTATACCTGGATAGACTCATGATGCATGATCAATTTCGACTTTATGTGGACTGGAATGCTGGGGTGGACTTGTGAACAGATTGAGTATGACGAGGCTTTTGTGCCAACAAATATCTGACTGTATCTAACAATGACTGCGACAAGATAGCAATGACACTTCCTACTGTTACATCTTCACCCCAAACCTTCCTGACATGGCTCTCGATGCTAAAATAGACTCGGCGCTGTAGCTGCGTTCCTTCCGTTCGAGCTGGTGCTCAATACTACCTTGCGCTTCGTGAGCGACCATCGGCACCGGCATACTCCGATACGATCTCGTCGTTCCGCAGTAAAGACCGGCGCTGTCGTAAAACTCCCTCATGTCTCTCCCTCACGAAAACCCATAAACACCCCCCTGCTCCTGAAACCTCAACTGATGATCCCTCAAATCCGCCCAAAGCCTCAACTCACTCTCCTCATCCAGCGCGCCACTCGGATCACTCGCCTCAGGACTCACCCTCTCCAACTTACTCAAAATATCAAGAAACTTGTAAAGGTAATCCTGATGCTGCAACGCCACACTCCCCCTTCTCTCCTTGGG
The DNA here is from genome assembly GCF_024043145.1 of Alternaria conjuncta. Taxonomy (NCBI): domain Eukaryota; kingdom Fungi; phylum Ascomycota; class Dothideomycetes; order Pleosporales; family Pleosporaceae; genus Alternaria; species Alternaria conjuncta. The sequence goes on along the minus strand of NW_026250126.1, from coordinate 102,189 downwards.
CACCTCAAGCAGCGTGCTAGCAATCGAGCGAATCTTCTGCGTCTGTGTCGACATGAACCGTAAGCTTGCGATCGGGCTGATGGTGTTTGGGCGAAAGAAATCACGTGTCGACATGGAGATGACGTAGTCGTCAATCTCATGGACGGGGTAGAGGAAATCTGAGTTTTGCAAGTAAACGTAGAGACTTACAAAGGAGTCGCCGTTGGGCTCCATGTTGACCATGTCGATGCTGCCCAGTACGACGAGGAGGTCTTTGACCACTTGTTCGCGCTCTTCTGACATTGCCTTTTCGAGCGCGTCGGCGTCGGTTGTTGTGCCGGATACAAACCTGTCGATTCCTGCTGCGAGGACGTTGGACGTGTTTTGCGCACCAGCTTGGCCCTTCGACCGCTGATACTTATCCAGTTGAAGGAAGTACTTTTCCACGAGGTGCGAGCGAGTGGACAGATGGCTGGCGTAGATGTTTGCTTTCTGGATCTCGTAGCGTCGCAGTTCGTGCGCTTCCGGTTTGTGATGTGTGTCCATGGCGGGGTCTCGCATCCCAGAGTATTCTGGCATGGGCGGGTAGTAGGGTTTCTGCTGTTCGAGCCCACTATTGCTGCTGGACTTTGGTCGGACTTTGAGCACCTCAGGTAGGCTGTCCAGAATCTGCCTACAGCGCTGCAGGCTTTGTGTGAAGATCTGTTGTTGCCGATCCCAGTCGAATATCTCATCAATGCCAAATGCCATCTCCGCCGTTGCTAGCGACGAGTATGACAGGAAGATACGCACGTTGATGTTGAACCCAGTGAGCATGGAGACCACTCCTTCGCGCTGCGGTTGTATCTCATTTGGAAATATGTGTACATCGTCGACTTCTCGCGGGAGTGGTGGTAGAGGCTCGGTAGGTGTGGCAGGCGCAATCATCAGCTCTCCGAAAGAAGCGCCGAGTTGTTGTATGGTCCTGTCAAAGTCAGTCATGGTCGACGCCGGGAGAATGCTAAACGTACCGCACACCCACAAAGACCGTCCAGAAGACGCGCCGACCAATCTCCTCGGTGATGTAGTCTACTTTGAACTCTCTCGAGCCGTCGTGGTTCGGTCCGTTCGAGCCCCACGCACTCGGCATGCCACCAAGATAGGTATAGCCCTGAGCCTCGGGTTTATGGAGACCCAGGGAGCGTATGATGGTCAGGCACTCGGCCAGGTACAGTCGCAGTTGCCGCCATTGAAATACGTAGGCTCCGGTCAAGCCGAGGAAGTAGCTGGTACACGCGTCGTACACGTTCAGAGACGGGCGGTCGAGATAGCCAGGCCCTCGCGCCCGCGCGCACACGTCCCGGCACTTATCGACGAGGGAGAGGTGATTTGGGTATTCGCGTCGCGTCTGGGTGTTGAGGTGTAGGCGTGGTTTTCGAGGAAAGGACGCGACGAGGACCGCGATCATGGACGCCAGCAAGGCGAGGAACGAGGGATTCGTCAGGTCCTCCCTATGCCCCCATGCTTCGCGGAACGACGGCTCGTGCGGAAAGGGACATAGCGGATGTATGAATGTGAAGAAGTCGTCGATGAGGGCGTTCAGGGTGGGCAGGGCGCATATCTCTTCGGCAGAGAGCTGGGCTGGATGCGACGACTGCAGTTGCGCCAGCGCATGGGCGGCATTGGTAGGAGACTGCGGCGTCGACGACTCGGAGTCCAGGTCGCCTATCCTGCGCTTCTTGATCGCTTCGGCATGCCTATTGGGCGGTCCGCGTCGTCGGCTCGGGCGCTCAAAGGTACATGGAATCTCCAGCGCGAGGCACGCTCTACACGGCGGGCCCGATTCGTCGCACTACAGACGTCAGTGTCTATCACAGTATGATGACTAAATGTGCCCACCTTGACTTTGCGAATGCTGCACGAATCACAAGCTTTGCGCAGGCGATTCGGCTTGGACTGCTGCGGCAGCGGAGGATTCAAGGCATGGTTCGCTTGGAGAGCCTGCTGGGCCTGGAGCACCTCGTTGATATTCTCGAGCTTCGGGTATGCGGCTTCTTGCGGGTAGGCTATGCGCGACGACGGTGCCTGACCGTCGAGAACCTGCCCGTTGGGATACAAGGGCGTGTAATTATGCGGGTCCTGGCCGTCTGGTGGTGCAGGATACTGCGACGCATGCGGAGAAGAAGTCATGGCGTAGCCGCAGTTCTACCGTGACGAGGGAAGGACGTTGGCTGATGTCCCGTTAGCTTCCGGTTAAACAAACAACTGCTCGGTAGCTTCCAGATGTATCAAGACGACAGGGCGCGATCAACTGCCTGACCGAACGTGACAGGTCTAGTAGAGCTTCTAGTAGGCTTACTTGCATACAGGTTTCGCGGTCCGATCAGACGCGGCAATTACCGACGCGGTTAGATGGATACAGGGACAAGGAGAGATGGCCTGAGACCGCTCGCGGTATGCGATTGAGTGTAACAAGACCAGATGCTAGCAATTGGAAGACGTGGACGATTTAGAGTTGGTGCTGGACATTGCACGCTCATGGCATGAAAATTCAGAGGCTGTTTCAAGCTACAGATCATGTTAGGGCAGGCACGATCCGCAGGACGAAAACATCTTCTCCAGGACCCCCAGTCTCGTTACACCACGCGTGATGGTGCTCATTTCTGCATGAACGTAGACCTGTTGTTATATTGTCATGTCCAGATTTCATTTCCGATAATGACGCAATTCAGATAATCTCCTAGCGCGTCGATCGTCTCGAAAGGAGTATACTCCGAGATCCACGAACGCATGTTCGTCCGATGAACGAATCGCGCAGACAAACATGTCATGGACGCGTTCATTTTGCTCAGATTTGACATTTGGACCGGAGACGACATCGATAAAAAGAATGACTTTCTGTATCAACGCCCGCTAATCCCTTCAAATTGGTATATATGCTCGCATCACCATGCCTCTAACATCTCAACCCACCGTATAAGTCAGTTCCTCTTAACTTTAACCCCCATCGCCACCACTCTTCACACCACTACCATCCATCATCACCATCAGGTTGCCCCCATTCGACAACCTCATCCCCCTGTCAATCGCTATCATCGCTATCCGGCGAGCTCCTCGCTGGCGGCCGCGAACTACGCGACAGCGAAAAGTCCAAGATATCCGACTTGGAACCCGCGTCGATAAATTTGCGCAAACACCATCCGATCTGCACCGCCGTCGAGGTTTCGTTACCGAGTGGGTCGATTTGACGGCCTTTGACAAAGACTAGAAGGTGGGTTAGTAAAAGGTGGTTGATGGCTTCGAGGTTGATACATACTAATCTGGTTCTGGCTATCCTCGCGGTCGTACACCTTATCCGACGAACCAAACGCGATGATACCCAACTTCGAACTCCTATCCTTCTCCTTCGCATGGGCGGCGCTGCGGTCGAAGCCCTGCTGTGCCAAGCCAGCAAGCAAGTGTTCGTAGATCTTGCGTGGTAGCTTAGTCGATGAAGGGCTGTTGGTAGGCCAGGTGGTGATATTGAGAGTCGCCAGATTGCGCAAGTCGCCAAGGCAGTTCTCGAAGTTGACGAAGCTGTCGTTCTTGCTGCGGATGACGCTCACGCCGGGAAAGGCCACAGAGATCTGCTCCAGCAGTGTGCAGTCTTTGCAGATCTGTGAGAAGGAGGCGTAGTCGTAGACGAGCTCATCGTCGCAGCTGTCGGGACCGGTGCTCGCGTGTACGTTGAGGCTTTTGAGTGTTTTGCTGTGGCGCACGATGCCGGCGGCGGCTGGTAAGGCCTTGACGTAAGTGAGGTCAAGAGTGAGCGTCTCGATACCCGAGACGAGAACGAGGAAGCCGTCGATAGCGCCTAAGCCGTCGTTTTCTGCGTTATCATCGTGTTTGAACTCCAGTGTCTCCAGCTTGTCGGGCAGCTTCGAGCTTTTGCTGAGCTCTGCAAAGAGAGCATCAGCACCAGAGCAGCCGAAGATGCGGATGCTCTTGATAGACCGGAAGTCAATCAACTTGCAGTATGTTTCCGAAGCATAGCGCAGATGAAGCTTTTGTAGCGTTATTTCATTGAGTGTGATCGGCGTGCACTTTGCGAACGGCTGCATATGGCTGAACATGGTCGAAGTAATGAGTCCAGGCGCATTGACCGTATCATTCAGCTCGCGCATAGTAACGGTCGGATCCATCTCATCGAAGCTCGCATGCAGCGTGATCTTCTCCAGCTTGCGCCCAGCCACATTCTTCAACAGGAAGTGACAAAAGTCCAGCACTTCGCGTGAGTCTGGGTATAGTCCAAGCTTCCGTACTTCCTGGAAACACGTTTCGATATTCGGCAGCTTCTGTAGTTCTGGCAGTACATTGCGATCCAGCGAAATGCTTTCCATCCACCGCATGCGCTTCTGCTTCTTGTACAGCAGCACCAGGTTGTCTCCAGAGAACGGCGACCACGGGTGCCACGAGAATTTCTCCAGCTGGTTCTCTGGTAGCAACTCCAAGATCATGCGAATAGCAAAGTTGGCTTGTTGCTGCTGGTTGCATTTGTCCAGGACATCTGCGAGGTAGAGGTCTAGCTTCCGGACATGTTGTAGGCCGATGTTCTTGGGGTTGAGGAAGGCTGCGAGGCGCGTGTCGTGGGGTGAACCGACGTCAAGGGTTACTTCGTAGTAGAGTTGGCGGACGGTGATCTCGTGGAGTTGTTTGCAGGTGAGGCAGAGGTTCTTGAGGTCGGTTGGGCGGTTGATCTGCGTGGTGTAGTGTCAGCCTGGTGCTTCTTCTGCTACCTTGAACCCGCCATCCACCCAGAGACTCACATGCTGGACTATCAACGTCTTCAGATCGACCGAAAGGTCCATAAACGTCAACCGTGGCGCCATCGTATATGCTTTTCCTCGACTCCCTCCAGATATCGCAAAGAGCACCCCGTAGCAAGTTCGCTCGTCGCCTTATCGATATGCGCGGCCGTCTACGTAAGTCTCGGTCTTGGCCTCTAAAGTCTTTCTCTTCCTCTGCTGCCTAATCGCCCGCAAAATACGCAGCTGCAGTCGATCGCAATACGTCCGGCAAACTGACCGGTAAAAGTGGAGTAGGAGCGGAAGGGTTGATGGGGCAGGAAAAAGAAAGTAAGCGCGCAGGCAAGCAGCCCTTCGTAGGTTCAGCCTCACTTGTGTCCCGCCAAAGACCCACCCACCGATGTAGTTCCGCCCAAGAACAAGGGTCCACGCGGGAGGTGAATAGCGCTAACCTAAGCGACAAACTGGGGTAAGCTTGGGCTGTGAACGCGTGTGCAGCGCTGGCTGGTTGTTATTGGAGCGAGGTGGGGAACAGGGAGAGGGGAGTGGTTTGGATGACAGCTCGGTCGCAATGCAATCGATCGTCCCAACAGTCCAAGACAGTCTCCTACTTTCTCGCTCGAACCTGAACGTCAGTTTCAGCATTGACAGCTACGTCACCTCCACGCATTCATTTCACGTGCATCAAAGCATGACTTTCCGCATTCATAGATTCGTTGTTCAATCAGCTACCCGCTGTTAGAAACGCCAGGCATCTACAAACACGTTCAAACATCACCAGAACAAAGCAAAAAGCTACCGTAGTACATCAGGGTAACAAATCACAATACACAAACGCATTAATAAGCGATCGTAGGTGCCCAGGTGAGTATGCAAAAAGATAGTTATCGGATAAGAGCAACAAGTTCCATATCCATCCCGAACCCCTATCATTCCATCTGCATCTCTAACATCCTCCTTCCTCTCCATCTCTCACAACCTCACCCTCTACCCAGCAACAGGCCCTCCATATGCCTCCGACCCCATCGCCGCATACGCCATCCCTCCCGCCGTCCTCCCCGTCTTAGCCATCTCCCTCCCCGCAGCCGCAGGATCATACTTCTTTGGGCCCTCTTCATCGTCATCTGAACCGTGTTCGTTGCCCGAGGGATTCGCGTTGGTGGTGTCGGCGGGGGCAGCCCATTGCTCCGAGTGAGGGTTTTTGGGCGAGAGGGAAGAGGTCATGCAGCCCATTTTGGGTGGGTGTTGGAAGAGTTTTGGGTCAGGGTTTGGGGTGGTGGTGGTGTTGGTACGATGATAAGGTGATAGAATGGCAGGCGCGTAGAGATGAGCTCGATAGTAGGAATGTGTGTGAAGCTTGTAGGTAGGTGGGTAAACAGATCTTAGTTGTGAGATAGTCGCGATGTATACTACACAGTATCTCCTCAAAAGTCCCTACACTCCAATCCTCAAAACAAGCAGAACCCCAAAAGCTTATATCCCCCTTCCAAGCTTGAATCCTTCCAAACTTCTAAGCGATGCACACCACACCCACCATCCATGGATTTACCCGGACAATCAACCCGTGGGCGGAGTCAGGGGCTGTGCAAGGCGGAACATCAAGGCGAATATTATGGCTTCCGAACGAAGCATTATAAAGGATGCTCAACTCGGGGTAACGCTGAGAAACGCCAATGATGCGCTCTGCATTTTCGAAGGAATCGCGAATTGTTTCCGTATGCTGATTTGGTATGTGGTGTGTTATTGTGATTTCCTGCTCCGCCACCGCCGCCGCCACCACACTCATATCCGACGTCGCAGATCAGGTCACGAGCGGGAAAGTCTGGTGTGTGAACGTAACAGAGCGGCAGTCGGCAGTCAGTCAGCGGTCTCAGGCAACAATGGGGACGAGCGCAATGTAACATCACTTCAACAGTCCCTTCAGTAATAAGACATGATATCAAGCCTGCAGCCTACATCAAGATAAAAACATACAAAGCAGATGACCCAACGTCAACATAGACTCCAGGGTGTTCAATCATTGCATTTCGCTTCCAACAGCCTTCTCTCCCTCACCCTCGATCTAATCTAGCCAGTCCCAATTCCCCCTGAAGCACCACCCCAACCCCAACCCCTCGCCACCCAAAAGCGAGCGTATCCCCAAAACGAACCATATGTATAAAGTAATAAGCAACGCCAAACAGCCAAAAACACCTCGCTATGCAGGTAAGACAGATACTTGGAGATCGCAAGCCACACACCACCCTCTTACATCAAAAAAAATCATACCCGTGTGAAGAAGACATGGAACCAGTCACCTTGTACGCGAAAAAGGATGAACAGGTCTGCAGACTACACCAGGATAAAGTAAGTAAAACTACAAAACTAAATGGTGATGTAGCTTCCATGGTGTTCAGTTTTCCTAGGTCGACGGGTCAAATACTACTCCTCAGCATCACTATCCCCAAAGCCAGCCAGTAACTCCGCTTCAAGGCCATCGTCATAGTCGTCTTGGAGATCTGGCGCCGTCGTCCCGTTTGCTTCAGGATTCTTCATCTCCTCGTCGTCACCGTCTCCTTCTCCTTCTCCTTGGTCTTCTTCCGGCCCCGTGGTTTCTGGGCTGGGTAGACCAGATTTATCAGCGGTAACGACATTTGTGAGTGACGTCACCCGCTCCATGGTACGTTTCTTCCGCCGTTGGAGACGCGAGGTAGTGCTGTTGACGCTGCTATCGCTTTCCTCCGTCTCGCTGACGTCGGTGGAGTTTGTGCGTTTCCGCTTCTTCTTGGCGGCTTGTTGCTGGGTATCTGATGCTGTGCTGTTATCGGATCGGACGCTGTCGGAATCTGATTCGCTGCCGCCGCCGTCTGTGTCGGTTTCGTTCATGAAATCAGCGAGCTCGTCGTCGAGCTGTGCCCAGTCGTCGTTTGACATTTCGACTACGGGGGACGCATTGTCTGCGGCTTCATCGCCTGTTCCGTCGATACTCTCATCTTCAAGGTCGGCGATGGGTGAGCCGCCTCGCTCCGCCGCGTCCGTCTCGATTATGTAGGGTGTCTCGTCTACATGCTCCCATCTGGTGCAGCATTGGAACATCCATTCGGGGTTCACGATCTTGATGTGGGGGTATCGGGCGGCTCGCTTTACTTTGGTTGTCTTGCGATCGGGGTTGGCGATGACGTGGGTCGTTCGCCGGGTAACGTTCGTGGTAACTTCTGCGCCAAAGCTTCCGATCCATAGTGCGAAGTCCGATCTGCGAAAGGTTAGCTGCGCTCTGCGACTTCCCTGTCGAGTACTTACGTCAGGACGTCCACACCAAGCGGAATGATACCAGAAAAGACAACTACCGCACCGTCGAGCACTTCGCTCTTGATGCGCGGCATAATCTCGGCTACATCAGGAATGACGTCTTCTTCCATGGAGCGTTTCTTTGGGCTCTTCTCGCCCTTGAGCTCAGCCACACGACCGCCTGTTGGCACCTTCTTGGCCTTCCTGTATTCATCGTAGAATGTGCGGTGGACGAGGTTGAGGTTGTGTTCGATGACGTCAAGTCCTCTGTCGTCGTCGTTGAGGATACTGTGTCGGACTTTGGGTTGTTCGACCGGTCGTGAGTCGCGAGTTTCAACTTCGGCAGGTGACTCTTCATCCTCCCTGTCCTGCATGAGCTGTTGTTGCAGCAAAGGCCGCTCTGTTTGTTGCGCGATGATGAGCTTCTCCTGCTCTTTGGCCTGCTCCTCCAAGTCTTCAGTCGCTGCTAATGATATGAGTTGTTGTCCCAGCTCGTTCAGGTCACCGTTCGTGGCTTCGGTCGTGGTCTCGAGCGGCTTGCTTGGGACGGAGACCACGTTCGTGGTCGCATTCTCAGTTATAGCCTTCTTCGGGGTCGGGGGCGATTTGTCCTTTGCGAAGGACACAAGCTCCTGCTGCTTAGGGAGGAAACTCGCGTTGATATCTCCAGCGCCGGGGAAGAAGTTGAATACGGGCACGCGGACGAGGTGCGGGCTGTATTGCCAGACGTCTGCTCTGTCGTCAATGATAACGCACATGGCTGTGTTCTGGTAGAAGAGCCGCGTCAGACTCTTGAGCTTGTCTGTGTAGTTCTCGTCGCGGCTGAGGATGCGGTCGCCAAAGTACTTGCGCTCGGGATCGATGATCTTTGCGACGGCTTGCGCATAGGCTCGGGTGGCCATGGTGTAGACGTGCATCTCGTAGAGCTTCGAGACTCGGTCGAAGAAGTCCTTGAGGCCTGGGCGCATCTTGACATAGTACCAGTTTGCAGCCACGTTGGAGACATTGTCGTCGGCCAACTGGAAGCCTTGTACGTCTTTGACGGCATCGTGGTTCGGGTTCTCGGGGTCGGCTTTCCATTCGGCAATGGTGCGCTCGCAGGTGGTGTGGATGACGGTCTGGTCCAGATCGACAATGAGGGTCAGCTTGCGCGCGCTCAACAGGCGCTTCTTGGCGTCCTCCTCTGCCGCTACCGCCTCCTTGTGACTGACGAGGAGGGCCGTGTTGTCGTGCGCCATGTTGACCGTCGCGCGTCCGACATCGAGCTCCTTGGTGAGGTAGTCGACCTGCGTCATGTCGCGGCCGCAGTCGACGCAGAGGCCGCCAAACTGTGTCTCGTGCGTGCATGGCTCTTCGATCTCGAGGAGTGGAGTTCTGCAGGCGTGTTAGCATGTTGCGCGCGCAGCAAGCGCGCAGTAGGCCTACCCATATCGCTCAATGACGGTGCCGGGCTTGATGAACCAGCGCGTGATCTTTCCCTCTGTGCTCGCGGCAAACGTCTGCCTGAACTTCTTCATGACCGTCTTCTCGCCTCCCCACTTGTCGCCCTCGGTGACGCGACTGTCATAGCTGTAGTTGAACAGCTTGCCCGACCGCTGGACGTCATCGTCGCGCTTCTTAAGGAGGTCGATGACGGTGACGGGATAGCTGAGATCCCGGGGCGAAACGATCTTCATGCCGAGGTGAGGCAGCCCATGCGACTGGCGACGTGGTGGTGTTGGACGTGGGCGCGTTGTGCTTCGGCTCGGCGCATTCGCGACTCCCGCGGCGAGGAGTGGTGAGTAGAAGCTTGGTCGCAATCGCGATGCGCTATGACGTCTTGCGCCAACGTGCTGAAATTAAGTTGAGAGTGAAGGTGTAGTTTCCGGATGTGGTGCGACAGGCTAGGCGGAGCGTAGGTGAGACCTCGGAGAAGTAGAAACCTGAATAGGTTTGCAGACTACACTACGATAGCGCAAGTAAATTGCAAGATCTGGCGTCAATGTAGGCTCCAGGATGTTCAGTTTATTTCGTGTATGAGGTGGTGAGGTGCTGCGCGACCGGGGTTGACGTATGGCGTCGCGGCTCGGTTTCCCCCAAATATTTGGGAGCGAGGGGCGGCCATCTTTATACCTCTCAGCCACCATACTAGCGCGACTGCCACTACCTCAAACATGCCACCATAGACAAAGAGCTCTCTCCAAATAGGACGACGCGTCTATCACCAGTCATCACGAGTGCATCCACGAGTCCAACGGTGCCTATTACTGGGAATCGATGCAATGCTTTTTCCGCGATGCCTTCTTCGACTTGGTAGGATAGTAGTGGCCTAGACGCGTCTGAAGCCCCGAGGAATGCCAAGACTTTACCCTCGCGAACACCAGGCTACGACATTGCACGATCGATCTGTGGAGATGACTTATCTGACGCATATGCACGATTTTGATAGCTTTGAAGTTCTATGCAAGTATACTCTTGATGCCTACATCTGCGCATGCCGTATTCTTTTGACTCACTAAAGATGCATGTAGGCCTCACGCACACACACATCAAGACCTTACTATCACAAGCACCAGCTACAATTAATCGTAAGAGATACCCCGGACCCTCTTCGAGCGATGTATCTTGTGTTTTAGGAGATGCTTCTTCTCCATAAAATGTGGTCATCTCAATAGTCTCAGTTCACGTGTCATCTCCGCTAGCAACCCGCTCTTGGGAAAGTCGACGGCTTTAAAGTGCACGATGTAGCGACATAACATGATCTGTATGAATATGACTCGACAACTTTATGCTCTTGCCGCATACACACGTGCTCGATGTGCAGATTCGAGTCACTAAACCTCCATGTAGCCCTCACACACACTAATGCAACTTCCAGGCTGCACTTCAGTAGCATTGCATTCGCCATATCTACACACACAAACTACCAAGACGTCACTACCAAAAACATCAACCTACGACCTATCATATCCCTACTTGCACACAAACAACAACATATTCGTGGTAATCATCGATTGGTCAAGTCAAAGATTGGTCAATACCCATTCCCACGTCTAGGCAACGACGATCTATCAGCCCCACACACACCTCCATCGACCGCCGCGCAACATACCGAAAATTCCTCTCGAACAAAGAACTGTGTAATCATCCATCCCATTCCATTACCTACGCCTAAACACGCCCACGATGAAAAAAACATGTGCGCACAAGGCACATCAAAACCACGTGGTATCGTAACAATCTACTCTATAACTCATGCAGAATCCCAAAAAAGAACGCCCTATACCCATCCCTACCCAAGTCCAAAACCAAGTCCATATTCGCGCCGCAATAATTAACGTTTCCTCAAACCCTCAACCCCTCATCCCCAGCTCACTTCTCCTTCCTGCTCGTCTTCCCCACCTCCTCTCGTACCATACTCCCCAGCCCCAGACTCCCACCCCCCATCCTCTCCGCATCCTGCTCCATCCCCGCCACCGCTTCCTTAACAACATAAGGATGAGCAACCTCTGCTTTCTCGCCCCCATCATCAACGATTGTCCAGTCGTCTTCGTCGCCGAACCCATCGTCCGTAGCATCCGCATCTTCATAACCAGGCTGTTTGCCATGAGTCTTGATGAGCGTGCGTGCGCGGTCGAGTTCACGGTAGATGGTTTGGATGGCGACTTGAGTGCCGTTGTCCTATGAGTCAAATATGTTAATGATCTGGATAATGATGATGGAAGGGGATATAGTGGAGGAGTGTGGTTGACTTACCTTCCTAATCCTCTGCCCCAACCTCTTAGCCCTCCCAATATACCGCTCATTATTCGTAACCTCCCAAAGCGCGCGACTAAACACACTAGTGTTGACCTTCTTGAGCCAAATCCCCACATCAAGATCCTCAATGCGTTGCGCAAAGAAGAACTGGTCGCCGAAGAAAGGTTTGATAATGGTAGGGATACCAGCGCGCAGACTAGCTCCCGTCGTACCACTCCCGCCATGATGCACCGCCGCGTCCATTTGCTTGAACAACCAGTCGTGGGGCGCAGATTGGATCTGGAAGATTTCTGGTGGAAGCGGGATTTCGGGTTTGGATGCGTCTTTGGTTTCGAGTCGGTCGGACCAGCCTTTTGAGAGGACGCAGCGGACGTCGGCTTTGAGGACGGAGTCTACGACTGTTTTTGTGAGGGCCGCGGGGTCGTCGATGACGATGGAACCGAAGCCTACGTAGACGAGCTTCTTGCCGTCGTCGCGCGCCTTCTTGATGAAGGCGGTTAGGTCTGCTGGAGGTTCGTAGCCCTCGCTCTCGTCCAGGAACCAGTATCCGGTCACGCGGACCCAGTCGGGCCAGTCAAAAGGTGGCGGTACGACGTGGGGACTGAAGTTGTACAAGAACGGTCGCGTATTCGCCTGCATCTTACGCATGGTCGTGGGTGGAAGTCCCAGCTCGCGTCGTCGCCAGGCATTGATCTGGCCGGAGATGGCTAGCCAGAACATCTTATCGAAGATTCCGTATGTGAACTGGTTATAAGCACCACCCTGCTTGTTCTCCATGACTGCAAATGCGTGGGGGTAGGTTCGCGTGCGCGTCCATGGCATCGTGAAGGCGCGGAAATACGGGACCTCGAGGGCCTCTGCGATGTGAATACCAGCCATCGTGCTCGGGCTCTCGATAATCAGGTCTGCACCTTGACATGCCCGCCAGGCTGAACTACACACGTCGTCGAGCCATCCGCGGAACTTGGCGTTGGCCTCTCTCAGGAAGCCGACCGTAAACATACCGTGCTCGACACAGATTCGCATGAGCTCAGCTGGGTTGCCGTCGACAACCGCGAAGTCGATACCATGCTTCCGCACCCAGGGCTCAAATTCAGCATGAGTCGCGATTTTCGCCTCGTGTCCCTCCTTGATCAGCTCTTTGCATAGCGCAATATATGGCTGCACGTCGCCTCGAGATCCGATAGTAAGGCAAACGATCTTCAGCGGCTTCGCAGGCTTGAAATCAATGATAGAGGCGAGAGGGTCGTCGAATACGAGTGGAATGCGATCGTGCTCTGCAGCGCGTACGACTTCCGATACGTCCACCTTCTTGTCTGTGTCGGTATGGTCGCGGGCCTGCTGTAGCAGGTCGTGCTCCGCCTTTGCAGCCTCGTCCTCGCTGTCAACGCCCGAAGAAGAATCATCCTCATCATCGAGATACCTGTTGTTCTCCAGAACGCGGTGCACCATGATGGCGCATTCGTCGCGATACTCGGCCTTTGAGAACTCGAAGAAGAGCTCTTCATGGCCCTTGATGACGACAGCAAGACCATGATAGCCCAGTCGAAATCCCTTCTCCTTGTTGACATTCTCGATATCCCGCATGGGGATAATGACCTTGGTCTTGGACGTAGGCAGCAGGCCGCGGAAACAAAAGTAGTTCCCGCTGATATAAATCTTGCCATAATTCGGTAGGACGCGCTGCAGCGACGCAAAGAACGACGACTGCAGTACCTCGGTGTCGGGGAAGGCGAAGTGATTCTGAAAATTTTCCGCAGCCTTCGCCGCGTCCTCGTCGTCCTCGAACCCATGAACCTGATCTCCAGTCTCTAGTCCGTCGGCAGTGGTATAGTGTTTCCGCCCGCCCGCGAGCATACCAGACACCTTCTCGTAGTAACCCATGGATTCTGTCGCGAGTAGATTGCCCATCTTCTTTGAGCGGGTCCTGAAGAATCCCGCTAAGCCCGACGCCTTCTGGAGCGGGTAGGAGGCGAGATCTTGTAGAGCGGATGAGGACCCTGATAGGCGGGGTTGAGCGCTGGTATCAGTATCGTCTTCCAGGTCAGTCGCGCCTGTCGGTGTTTGGGGTTGCTTCAAGCGATTCGCAGTGTTTGCGGATTTCGGTTGGCCCGAACGCGCTGTGTCCTGTGAATCTCTGGTTTGAGTGTCTAGTTTATGTAAAGGTGCATTGATTGCGTGATTGGCGGGACCGCGGAATAAGTCGGAGCGGTCCAGTATTTGCGAGGCAGAAGCGCTGCTTTCGTCCATGGATTGTATCGCAACTGACGATTCGGTGCCCGGATCGAGTGAAAGGTTGGCTGACTCAGAATCCGCTCCTCTAGGCGACAGAGGAGTTCGGTCTCCTTGACGACCTCTACCACTGAAGCTTCGTCGCGCTTCATTGCTTGATCTTTGTACTTCGCCGCTCGGTCTTCGAAAGGTGCGGCTCGCGTCCATGCTACGTCGCGCGTCCCAGCTCTTCCTGTTGGCATCATGGCTAGACCGAGCAGATACATCGCTTATGCTCGACCTTCCTGCACGCGGTACCTGCAAAGGCGAAAGCGTGGCGCGAACATTCTCTTGAATGTGTGGCGTCTCGGCGGTCGTGGTTGGCGATGCTAAAGATTCGCGTTGACCGGTTGGCGTAGATGCCTCGCCGTCAACACCTTGTTGTAAGGCTTGATGGTGCTCGTTGTCATTAATCATGATGCGTAGAACGTTGAGCGCATCTTGTCCCTGATTGAAGAACGAGAAGAAGTACTGTTGGAGTGAGCAAACATCCCATTCGTATGATAGGGAAGAACACATACCTCATCGATAGCAAACGTCTCGTCGTTATCAATAACCCTCACCTTGACCGTATTCGCCAAATCCAGAATACTGCTCTCCTCAATCTCCAGCACATTCTGAATCGGCAAGCTAATCTTGACACTATTGCCCTCATTATGTGTCCGAAAGATGACCTTCTGGATACTCCTCGCCCACTCCTTCGCGCTCGCCGCACTGTCCGCCTTGAACAGATACTTTCGCTCATCCGTAGTGATGGTAAAGCTAGTCTCTTCTTCTCCCTTCTTTGTGGGCTCGATGACTTCGGCGGATATTGCGTACTGCAGGTTGATTCGGTTGCGCGGAAAGTAGAGTTCGGTAGGGTTGGTGTAGTATGCGAGGACATCGCCGCGGAGAACGAACCAGTAGCGGTTGAACTTTGAGCGGCCGCGTTTGGAGAGGTAGCCTGTTTTGCTGACGTCGTGCTGAGAGGGTTAGCACATCATGTTGACTGCGGGGCGGAGGGTGCTTACATGTTTCTTAGGTATATACGCGTAGAAGCATATGTGCTTCTGGGTGATGTACATGTACCCTTGCAGCAGGATGCTTTGGAGCAGCCAGCATGGATACTCGGATATAACCTCCTCCACCTCTTCAAACTCGAATATTTGCTGTATCCTCTGAGCAAGCGTGACAGGAGCTTTGCTCTTAGCAGGCCCCGCGGAGCTTCCGTGTCTACTCCGTCGACCTGAGCTCCTCCCTTTGTCTGTATGTGTCTCCTCGCCGGCCGCGACCTTGGTCTTGTCCTTGGTCTTCGGTTTCGGTTCGCTCGGCGGGGTCGGAAGGTCATCGGGTGACGGTTTCGGGGGGAGGAACTGTGACGAGGACATCTGATCGCTGCGGCGGCTGTCTGAGAGAGCTTCCTTCCGGCTGGAGAGCTTCAACTTGGGCAGGGAACGCAATAGTTTGTTCTCGGAGAGTGTGCGCCTGTGCTTTCCCTTCTCTACCGTCGGCCCATCCAAGTCTCCAGCTGGACTCTGGAAGTCGTTGGCTGAGCTCAAGCGACTTAGTCGTGCTGCGCCGTCGAGGTTGCGGTAGGGCGCCTTCTTGCCTCCGTCGTCGCTATCGCCGGAGTCGACTTCTTGCATCGTGCCCAGGTCCGTCTGCGACTGCTGACCCGCGCGGGCTATCATGGAGAAGAGCGACTGGTTCATCGACATGGTGTTGTTCCGCTTCGGCGCCGTGACGTCCTCCTGTGCATCGTCGCCATCTCGGAAGCGCTCCGGTACGTCCATAGACACACCGCGCGTTTCTCTTCTTGAGTCTTTTCGCTTTCTGCTCATTCGGCGACTCGTACTGTCCTGGCTTCTGTCTTGGGACGCCATCTCGGGATGGGGCGTCGTGCGCCTGCACTCAACAGTTATTGGATCGTCAAGGTTGCTCGCGGATGTGCTGGCGGATGTACCACGGTTGGTCAAGGCAGCGATGTGGACTCAGAAGTGTATTGCGAATTACGTTTTGGGAAGGTATCGCTCGCTGCAGGGCAGTTGAGAAGATCGTTAAAGGTCACATATTGGAGCGTTGAGGGAATGACTTGGAGCTGTCTCGTGGCTGAGGAGCGTGCTGCATGCGTCCGGGGTACCTACTAGCGCAATACGATAAGGTTACCCACGCACACCTCCAGGCAACGACCGCGACCGGTAACTGTGGAGCGTGACAGGCAGTGTATTAATCTGTATATTTCACTCGAATCCGTTATCATCCCACATGCTTCTAGGTTGCAAGCTGCAAGCCCCCAGGTCCGTTGGAGCAGACTACAGACGTCATTGGTCAGACTTATCGATAGGTGCACGTGTAAACGCCAGCCCAAGGCGCTGCCGTCCGCTAACGTGGACTATAATAGTCCACGCGATGACAGCCAGGTACTCCAACGGAGGCGCAGACAGGCGGATGCGAATGGATATCACGATCATAAGCCCACGCCTGCGGTGCGTTTGTTCCTGAATTTGGCAATAAAAATGGTACCTTCCACGGTGCCTACATTTCGAAACCTGGGCAAAAAGAAGGCAAAAACATACAACAGCGCGTGCCATCCGTGCCCACAGGTTGGTGTGGGGCCTGTTATCTCGTGGGAGACAGCTTCAAAGCTTTGAAAAATGATACAGTTAACACATTTGTATTGACGTCTCGCGATGGCAACAACAAGTAAAGACGTACATGCAAAGAACAAAAACATCACATGCAGACGGCACAGTCATTCTTTATCCTTCTCATTGGCTGATGTACTCTTGTACAACCGAATACCCAAGTCATTAAACCTAACTACAATTTGATCCAAAGGCCGTCATCATTTCCATGACGTTCCAGAGTTGTATGATATCCGTAATGGGGCGACATGGGGAGCAGAAGCTTACTTGGACTTGGCAAGACCGACGGCCGAGTTACCAAGGTCGTATACGGAGTACCACTTCCTGAGGAAAGCGTCACCGAGAATAGCAAGAGGTCCTACTGGCTCGGGGAAGTCCATGCCCATAAAGGCAGAGATGCAAGATCCCTGAACCTCGAGGATGTAGTCGAACGCGCTGATGGTGAAGTTGTGGCCGGTAAGAGTGAAGGTGAGGTCGGGCAGACTGTCACGCTTGTCGCACTCAACGGAGTACTGGCCGTTGAAGCCCTTCTTGGCACCAATCTCCTTGTTCAGGAGCTCGGCGATGGTGGAGGGAAGAGCGATCAGAGATGTACCGGTGTCAAGAATGACACCAGTGTTGTCCATCTCAGCAGTCTCCTTGCCGAAGGTGATGGCATCGAGGTCGACCTCCCAGTAGGCCTTGCGCCTGAGGGGAAGCTTGACCATCTTGCCGGTGTAGTGGCTCTCATCGATGCCACCGAAGGTAGCCTCGGACTCCTGGCCCTCGTTGGTGTCGCCGAGGTAGAAGGCGAAGACAGGCTCGTCCAAGAGACCCTGTTCGAGCATGTTGTAGAAGGGAGGGACTATGCCCTTGACACTGATAGTGTCGTAGCCAAGACCCATGATGCCGTCGAACCTGCCGAAGGCGAAAGCGAGACCAGGCTCGGAGGTGGCCTCGGCGAAGTCCTGGTGCTTGACCTTGAGGTCGCCGATCTGGAAGACATCCTGTGAGACGAAGCCGCTGAGCGAGCCGGATCCGTAGCGGATCTCGAACTCGGTGCCGTTCTTCTTGTAGGTTGACGACGCCGAAGAGTCGTACTTGGTGTGAAGGTAGCAGGCAATCGAGTTGCAGCTCTGCGATGGGACCCAGAGGTTGGAGCTTCCCGTGTCGAGAACGACCTTGAAGGTCTGGGGAGGAGTTCCGAGAGAGATCTCAGAGAAGTCTGGCGCTTGTTAGCTTTCGCCACACAATGCTGCGCAGCGCGCGGAGCTTCGGAGACGTACATTGCGCGTTCAAGAAGTTGCTGACGGGCACGGGGTGGGTGCCATCGGCGATGTAGGGCGCCTTGAGCGCAGCCTCCATGTGCGACTGGGCCTTGAGGCCGGTCATGTGCTGCTGGGAGTACTTCTGCTTGAGGCCAGCCATTTGGGTTTCGATGTTGGCAAATTCCTGCTCGCGGTTAGACTGCGATCTCGCGCGTCCGAATGCGACGATGGCTTACCAGCTGGTCAGACAGAGAGACCTTCTTGAGCGGCGTCTTGTAGACAGCCGCAGAGGCCGAAGTGGCTGCTGCGAGGAGCACCGCCGTCTTCATGATTGCGGACGTTTGATGGAGACGGATGGGGTATGGAAGAAGAATGGATGATGGGAGATGGGATGGCGGGTGGAGAGGGAGAGATGGGGGAGTGAGTGGTGTGTTGGGGACGGAGCTCAAGCTGGAGCTATCTATGGGGCTGGGGAAGGCGCGGCGGGCGAATGACGAATGTGACCAGTGCTGCCTGGCCGACAGTGCGACTAGCGTGACACGTTCCCTGTTCGAGGATTGTACCTGCGCCAGGCGCACCGCCATGCCCCAGACAACCAGAACCGAGGTCTGCATAGTGCTATGCCAGCCACTTTTAACCATGGAACTTGGTTGATTAGCTGTCGCACACTTGAGCGACACATCTCACGTGTCTCGTTGCATGCGCAAATCAGGATACCGTGGGCTTCGAGCGCGAAAGCTACCCCGTGATCACGCGCGTCAAGCTTCCATGACCTCAGCACTCGGGCTAGCAAGCTATCGCTCAGGTCCTCAGATGATCCCAAACACAAATGCTGTGCTGTCTTCCAACGCGGTGTATTCCGACCAACTAGATAACACTATCATACAGCGGTGTCTGGCTCGTCCGTGTACTGCGGCGCCTGAGCCAGGTTCGCCTCCTGCTCCCTCCGCGCTCTCTCCAGGTCCGCGGCCCACAACGCCGAGCTTGCTGGTGCCGTCATGAGGAAGAACATGCTAAGCGGCGGTACATACTGCAGCATGAGATAGACTGTGCCGTACCTACACGTACAATGTTAGTGGTGTTCCCATCAGTCCATGAAGACGACCTACCAAGTGTATTGCCACCTCCTCTTCTTAATAGCGAGATTCCTCTGTTTCTTGTCATAGCCCAGAAGCTGAAAGTATCGCCAATGCTGGAACGGGCCCGCGCGATAGCCCGTCAGCAAAAGAAATATCGGCACCCCGACGTATGGTATAAAGTTCACAGGCAGCAAGATGACGAACTCGGCGATCTGGCGGAAGGAGAACGGCGCGTAGACAGAAGAGCGCGTAGGCTTGCCTAGTCGACGGACGGGGTCGTTCAGCGCATCTTCAGTGACGGGTCGGTGTTTGCGAACGAGGTCTTCGTAGCCTTTGTAGATGAGGACGGCGTCGAACACATCGACTTGCGACTCGTCCTAGACAGTGTCAGTACCTGAGTATAACGTGCAGTGTGTGTAGACGTACAACCAAGAAGGACTCGAACAGCAATGCGACTATCGCAGCTCCCTCTCCCAAGACCAGAAATACGGCGTTGACCCACGCACTACCCGCCGTGTGAAATATCTTGAGGAAGAGGACCTGGGGCAGCAACGTCCATACGAAGAGGTTGATAAGCACAAAGAGGCTGAGAAGGACTGCCGGCAGTAGTCGCGCTTTGAGCAGAGGGTACAGGAACGGGTGCGCGAGGAAGAAGACGATGCCCTGTTGCCTGTTAGCACATGCGCGACAACAGCAGAACAACTCCAAATACCTTGACAAGATACGTTGACGCTACGACATTATCCACCGTTGGCCGCACCACTACTCTCGGTATATTCCCCAACGCCGCATGCACTCCTTGCTGTGACATCGTGGTGGTTCTCGTGGTGATACTGAAGTTTGCGTGAAACAGAGACGCGAAGGCAGCTGCGTAAGAAAGACCTCGGAAGTGACGTAGCTACTGAGACCCTGAGCGGTCCCACATCCCCCCACGTTGCACCATCCGCCTTGCCCAACTTGAGCGTTTCCCGTCGGAGGAGACGCGCATGGCATTCGTTGTGGCTTGCAGTAATGCACCGTAGTCTGTATGCATGGACGATGTAGACGCCTGACACGCCCTGCGAACGATCTATGGGTCTTGCGATGTATATAGGACTCGTATCTCCCAAAGTGGAAACCGAGCATCACGTCTTCCATCCGACCCCATTGCAGATGAACAATTGAACCCCATATCCATCAACACATATCCTCCACCCAATCCACCACCCACCATGTTCCACAACCCCACCGCCTCAACCTACAAACACACCACCCCCTCCACCAACCCCTCCGTCGAGCCCTTCCACCGCACCCTCCCCGACTACGCCGTCACCCCCCTAGTCCCCCTTCCACACCTAGCCCAAGACCTCAATCTAGGCCACATCCTCCTAAAAGACGAATCCGCGCGTCTCGGCCTCCCCGCCTTCAAAATCCTCGGCGCATCATGGGCCATCCAAGTCGCCCTAACCAAAAAACTTTCCCTCCCCATCACAGCCACACTACATGAACTGGGTGCGGCAGCGAGGAAAGAAGGAGTGGAGTTGGTGACGTGTACGGAAGGGAATTGGGGCAGGGCTGTAGCGCGAATGGCGAAGTATCTAGGGGTGAAAGCAGTGATTTTCGTGCCTGATTTTATGGATGAGGCGACGGCGGGGAAGATTAGGGGTGAAGGGGCGACAGTGGTGGTTGTGGATGGGGATTACGATTTCTCGATTGAGAAAGCGAGGGAGGAGGCGGATAGGAAGAAAGGGGGGATGTTGGTTATGGATGTGAGTTGGGAGGGGTATGATGAGATTCCTGAGGTAATGTCCATCTCTATGCCACAGTCTATATCTCCTCACTTCTATACAACTGTGGAGGCTAACGTGTAATAGTATGTAGTACAAGGCTACATAACCATGCTCACAGAAACCGACGCTCAACTCAAAGACATGGATATCAAACCCTTAACCCACGCCATCGCCGCCGTAGGCGTAGGTTCCTGGGCACAAGCCGTAACCAGCCACTACAAGTCCTCGTCCCTCGCCCAAACCGCCACTGTCATAACCGTCGAACCTGATACCGCAGCCAGCCTCCTAACAAGCCTGCAAGCCGGCAAAATCACACCCATCTCCACAGGCCATACAATCTGCAACGGCATGAACTGTGGGACGACATCCACAACCGCGTGGGAGGTGTTGAGGAAAGGCGTGGATGTAAGTGTAACGGTAAGAGATATTGATGTACATAATGACTTGCAGTATTTGCATAAGCGGGGAGTGAAGAACGGGCCGTGTGGAGCTGCGACGATGACGGCGTTGAAGAGGGTGTGTGAGGATACAAGGATGAAGGAGACGTTGGGCTTGGATGAGACGTCAGTTGTGGTGTTATTCAGTACGGAGGGGGCCAGAGACTACATCATCCCATCTGGTGCTTGAACTCATAATCCCCATCTCATGAAGATAGTATCATATATCCCATCAGACTATTCCCTCAACCAAGCGTCTTAGTCTTCTCCTTCTTCTCCTTCTGCCTCTCCATAACATTCAACACATCATCCGCATTATTCTTATCCCCCTTCCTCTTCTTGCCACCCCGCTTCCTCACCTTCTTCGGCCCCTTACCCCCTTCTTCACCATCCTCATCGTCCCCTTCGGCACCCAATCCCTTCCACTGACTGAACTTGACTTTCTCGCCTTCCCGCTCCATCTCCTCCGCGTCATCGAATCGAGACGCTCCGAAACCCATGTCCATGTCTTCCATATCGCGATCTGAAGCTGCCAGCTCCGCAGCACGTTTCTTGAGTCGCGCTTCTTTCGATGCGGGGTCGTTGGGGTCGGTGGATCCGAGGTTTTGGAGGAGGGTGGAGTTTTCGTCCAGGTTGCGGACTTTGGCGAGGGCGGCGCGGACGGTGGCGTCGGCGGCGGAGAGGTCGGAGGGTTCTGCTGTGGAGGTCGAGCGGGCTGTGGTTGCGAAGTAGTCTCGTTTGGCGGGCGCGGCGGGCGCGTTGTCTTTGGGTTTCGCTGGAACGTCTTCTTCTGCTTCCGATGATACTTCGCCTTCTGATTGTGAACCCGCGGCATCGAGCTTGGGCACAGAAGGCTCTGTCTTCGAAATCTCTGCCTTCGCTGTCTCTTCGTCCGATTCGTCATCCGAGTCGTCGAAGTTTGCGAGCGGGTTGTAGTTCGACCCAACTCCTGCGAATATATCCTCGTCCTCTGACTCTTCCTTCTTCGGCTCAGGGAGGTTGTGCATATTGATCGGCTTATTCACGTCGTCCAGATCATGGCGTACTTCGGGCGCTGGCTCCTCGACCTTCTGCTTCTTGACCTTTCTCTTCTCCTTGCCATCTGGACCGGTGATGATCAGCACCTCACGGCCCTTCTCGTCTGTCTCGATGCGTGTGTCTCCCTGTGCGTTGATCTTGCGGAAGCCTGGTCCCAGGGTGGGAAACCTCTTTTCGTGCTCGGCCGCCGCGGCTGCTGCTGCCTCTTCTCGTTGCCTCTTGAGATCCTTCAGGATGTCGTTGCGACTCCTCTTGACGCCAGCGACAGGACGTGGGCCAGTCATCTTCTCGCCCTTCTTCTCAGTCTTCTCGCGTGTAATGGGGCCGACATCCGCCTCTGCCAGCTCATCGAACGCGTCTTCCACCTCTGGCACCTCTTCAGCCTCCTCCTCCTCTTTTTCTTCTTCTTCTTCTTCTTTCTTGTCTAGGCCACCCAGAACATCCTCGCCTCGCCTCACTCTCTCGAGCAGCTTCCTATCCAGGCCCTTCACTAAATGCGTGGTCCCGACATCACCGCCCGTAATCTCTTGCACGAGCTTCTCAAACGTCTCGCGATCGATCTCGCCCTTCTTCATAGACTCCTCGAGGTTCTTGACGCGTTTGGCAATCTCATTGTCTTCCTCGTCGGTGTAGGCTTTCGTGCGGTCGGTGTAGCCTGCGGCGAGCCTCGTTCCTTTGGGCACTACATTCCTAGCCTTCTTCTGCGGGTTGTTCTTCGCGTTGCGCTCGGCGAGTTGGCGCGCAAAATCCGACTGTATTGAGCCCTTGCCTACCTGGCGACTGCGTATCTGTTAGCATCAGTCCTGCGCGAGAAACTATAAGAAAGACTTACGGTGTCATTGGTATGCTGGAGTGCTTGCGCGCGCCCAACACCGCCCTCGGCGTTGCCGCTGCAGGCGACTTTCCCTTGCCGTCATCCTGGGGTTTTGGAGTTTCGACTAGCAGCCGCCTGAATTGCGAGTTGTTCATGGTGCGCGAGTTGAGAGGTTGGTGGAGAGTCGTGATGCGCAAAAGATGTGCCAAGCCTCTGCAGGCGTCTCCGGGTCGCGCCTGCACCACGCGAGGCTACGCTAAAGAAGCGTGGCTGGTCTAACGCGGGGAACCTTGAGCGCTCAACACAACTCCAGCCTCGTCTACTACCGGATTGTATTGCGTCAGCACGATCACGATGGTAATTGTATGGATTTCTTGAGGCACGGACAAGGCCTTAATATGCATAGTCTTCGGTACCCTGCCGCTTCGGCTCTAGCTGGCTGTCTGTAAGGTTGCAGCGCGATCTTGCTTATGCAGGATCACAAGACTACTGTAGGGAAATGCTACCTGTTTCCCTGTACGAGAGTTACGCTATGCCGCCACAGTAAAACGATCGTGCGTAGCCCGAAAGGTTCTGTATCTTCCCCATTTCACTTGCTAGGCACCCTGCGATCCCCACCACCCCGCTTCCTCTCCGCATAAGTACCTGAACAGCCGGGTAAATTGTTGAACTCACCTCCTACGCCTCCCTTCCCCGGTATCTGTGAAATTGTAACGGCAACATGTTCAAGCTTCTGGTTGCTGCGGCTCTTGCTGCGGTGGGCGCGTCCCAGTACGCCATGCCCAACGCGACCAATTCGACTACATTCATGAACCCGATTGTGGGCGCTGGAGCAGACCCGTAAGTCAATCCTCCAAATTATGCTACCATCCGTCTGAACATCATCTAGCTGGATGTTCCGCCACGAGGACTACTACTACATGACCTACACCAACAACGTCAACATCACCCTCTGGCGCAGCAAGTCCCTGACCTCCTGGGACGCCGCAGAGTCCAAGACCATTTTCGTCCCCGAGCCCGACCAGGCCTACTCCACCGATCTCTGGGCGCCCGAAATCCACCAAATCGACGGAAGCTGGTGGGTAATCTTCACCGCAGACCCCAACTTCGACTCCCCACCACCCGAGGTGGAGATGTGGTGCGAGTACAACTGCCCCGCCGTCAACCACCGCATGTTCACCGTCGTCGGCGAAGGCGAAGACCCCTGGACAGCCGAGTACCGCTACCACAACGAACTCGAGACGTACGATCAATTCGCCATCGACGGAACTTACTTCCAGCACGCCGACCAACTGTACCACATCTACTCGTGCTGGTACCACAAGTACGACGGCTGGCCAGCCAACCTCTGCATCACCAAGATGTCCGACCCTTCCACCACCGTCTCCCCCTTCTCCGAACGCCAAATCATTTCCGTACCTGAATACGCCTGGGAAAAGACGCCCTTCGGCCGCTCCATCAACGACCGCCTCTCCTCCAACGAAGGCCCCCAACAACTCACCAACCCCACCACCGGCCAAAACTTCATCATCTACAGCGCCGCCCGCTCAGACAACCGCAACTACTGTCTCGGTCAGCTCGAGCTCGTTGGCGACGACCCCATGAACCCTAGCGACTGGCGCAAGCATCCTTACCCCGTCTTCTATCAGAACCCTAGCGAGAAGGCGTACGGTGTTGGTCACGCGTCTTTTACGACGTCGCCTGATGGATCCGAGGATTGGATCGTTTACCATGGTATGCAGGATCCGACGAATGGGTGGAGTGCGAGGTCGATTCGCGCGCAGAAGTTTGGCTGGAATGAGGATGGGAGTCCGGACTTTCCTAAGCCGGGGTATGGGCCGTATCAGGTTCCTAGTGGGCAGTAGAAAGGTCATTGATGTGGTGTCTGGGTTTGCAGGATGATGGCGGGGCTGTAATGTTTCTCCTGCTCTGCGGCTGGTGTTGCCTACATCTTCTGGACGGCGGCGACCGGCTGTGTTGGTAGGCTCATGAAGAGAGCCGCTTCTGTCCTGTCTCTTGCATACAGATCTTGGATAATACTTAGGCATCTGGACCTCCCCGGGTATATGTTGCCAGCTTAATGATAACGATCATGATGAACTTGACCGACCATCGTTGAGACTCTGTCTCGTGTGTGATACCCTGCGTCGTGGATATGATGATGGTGATGAATGCTGATGTTCTTACCAATTCCAACGAATCCTCTGTTCTTTATGTGACTTGATGGCATACCGTAGATATGCGTGCCTTGCGTACACGTTCGGCGAGCGCGGCTTCCACCAAGCATGCTCACCACCCGGAAGTATTGCGCAACCCACCACATCGCTCGGAAAGATGCAGAAACCACATATTCCGTGATTTCTGAAGCTTTGAAACATATCATGATGTTCCGATATCATTTCATGACATCCGATTTTGAGTTGTTGTGTGTATGATTCAGATTGTGTGGAAAGCCTGTTGACACGTTTTTGCTATTTAGGACTCAACACCTAACATGTTCAAAAAATCACAACTCAACCACATCTTGCTCAAACCACCTCAAACTTGGCAGATCGACTGAGATGACACGTGCGAGCACTTCACGAGAGTTTGAAATCATTTGGGCATCATCGTGGAAGTCTACGCGTTGGAGGTCTGCGGAAGCGTCTTTCCGGAGCAGTCAAACTACGCGTATATTCACAACCACACGACGCGCTTTGGATGCGCAGCGCGATATGGATGCAAAAACGCAGTCACACGCATATCATGATTTCAAAATGCTACATATCATCTACATACAGAACCCCGCGTTGCATGGCCGTTCGCATGGAAGACGTGACGTCATACGTCCAACAGCCAAACTTCACAGCCGTCTTCACGCAGGTGGCAGTAAGCGCAAGCTATGAGTCATGTTACGACCGGTCAAGCGGCACAGTCAATGAGTCACGAAACGTCCTGTTCATCGTGAACGCGAACGAGATGAAAGTCGGTCTGGCAAACTGTACATGGCACTAGTTGACATGCACACTAGCATGACAAAAGGCGGAACAGCACACCGCGGAAGTGGAGCACACCAGTAATGACCACCGCGTTCACACAAAGTTCGCAGACGCGTCGCACATCACAGCAAAAGACAAGTTGATGAAGTTATTATGGTATCATTCCATGCAAATCAGAACCCGACTGATATAACCGTGAACTCCGAGCCTTCTTATACTATACAAGGCCATGACCATCCCACCAAGCACCGAAGAGGCGACCGTAGACTGCTGAAGAAGCCAGCCGGACAAAAGTCGTAACATTGAAAACCGTAAGAGCGAGAAGAAGACGACGCGCTTAACCACCGAAACCGTACAGAGTGCGGCCTTGACGCTTGAGAGCGTAGACAACGTCGAGGGAAGTGACGGTCTTGCGCTTGGCGTGCTCGGTGTATGTGACGGCGTCACGGATGACACCCTCGAGGAAGGTCTTGAGAACACCGCGGGTCTCCTCGTAGATCACTAAGATGGGTTAGCGAGGTAGGCGAGGAAGGTGTGCAGGAGACATACTGGCTGAGATACGCTTGACACCGCCACGACGTGCGAGACGACGGATAGCGGGCTTGGTGATACCCTGGATGTTGTCGCGGAGAATCTTGCGGTGGCGCTTGGCACCACCCTTTCCGAGACCCTTGCCACCTTTGCCGCCTGGGAGACGCGTCAGTAAAGTGTTGATGGTGAAGGACGACGCGTTGAGCGCGCCGAAGTGTGGAGGTGGGAATACTCACGACCAGTCATGATGATAGATGTGGGGGGTTGTTGTGTTGGGGAGGTGGAGTTGTTGGTTGTAGAGTGAGAGAGTGGTAGTAGTGGATTGGATGCTTTGGTGATGATGGGAATTAGTTGGGGCGGCGGGCGTCGTGTTTATGAGGCAGCGGGGCGCGTCGTCTTGCGCGCCGGATCACACGCCAGCCACGCCAGATCAAAGCCGCGCACGGGCGCGCTTTCCAGATCAACGCCCGTGCCCCTTCCCAATCGGGGCGCGCAGCAAGCGAGCCAATGGGGAATGGGCGCCGCGGTGTGGACTTGGTGGTTTTGAAGTTGCAGCGCGCGCAGGTTAGCATGCTTAGCATGGCTTTGGTGTTCCTGGTGCGCGCTGTGAGGGAGCGCAACAAAGATTGATTTTCCAGGCAGCCGCCCGCCCCCCATTTACCATATAAGCTGCGCCCGCCCACCCTCCTCCATCCCTCATCCACTCAACTCCACTCACCATCACAACAACCATCTACCACATCCACATCCCCATCTCCATCCCACTACAACAACATGGCCCGCACTAAGCAGACCGCCCGCAAGTAAGCTTCGCCTCTTCAACATCACAATAACTATCTTACTAACAATCTCTCAGGTCCACTGGTGGCAAAGCCCCCCGCAAGCAGTTAGTCTAGCCTCAGCTCTACTTCGCACCTCGTCGCAGCATACTAACTTCACTTCAAGGCTCGCATCCAAGGCAGCTCGCAAGTCCGCACCGGTTAGTACCATCCTCACTTACCTTTGCGATACATACTAATATCGTTAGTCAACCGGTGGTGTCAAGAAGCCTCACCGCTACAAGCCCGGAACCGTCGCCCTCCGTGAGATCCGTCGCTACCAGAAGTCGACTGAGCTCCTCATCCGCAAGCTGCCCTTCCAGCGTCTTGTCCGTGAGATCGCCCAGGACTTCAAGTCGGATCTCCGCTTCCAGTCCTCTGCCATCGGCGCTCTCCAGGAGTCCGTCGAGGCCTACCTCGTCTCGCTCTTCGAGGACACCAACCTCTGCGCCATCCACGCCAAGCGTGTCACCATCCAGAGCAAGGACATCCAGCTCGCCCGCCGCCTCCGTGGTGAGCGCGGTTAAGCTTCTCACCTTCGATATATCGACACGACTATGACAACTTCTTCGGGTCGGTGATGGATTGGGTCTTTGGGTCGGATATTTAGGCGTTTGGGTTCATGGTTCACGGTCTTCAACTCGGTTTATGAGTGCACACGAGCGGTGCTGAGCATGTAGTATATCCAGGTTAATCAGTGATGGTCACTGGCGATATTCCACGAAATCAACAGATTTCTACTTCATTCTATCTTCGTCTATGATTGTGATGTTTGCTTTGACTTTCAGGGTGTCGCCAACTCTTCTTCGCTCCGCTCTTTGGTGTTTGTGTCACTGCGCTATCTCTGCTGGCCGCAAATAGTCGCGATGCGGCACTCACCCCGCAACATGACGCCC
This sequence comes from Alternaria conjuncta, assembly GCF_024043145.1. NCBI lineage: Eukaryota > Fungi > Ascomycota > Dothideomycetes > Pleosporales > Pleosporaceae > Alternaria > Alternaria conjuncta. The sequence goes on along the minus strand of NW_026250126.1, from coordinate 73,940 downwards.
ATCGCGGCTACTAACTCGACCATCACGACCAGCACCTCGGCGAACGGTACACTAACAACTGAGACTACTACAATGTCTTCCCGTGAAGGCTGCGCGATTGCGCATCTTCATCCAACACATACCTCCTCCTGATGACCTGGCAAACCGAATTCTGGTCATGGATGTCGCCACCCACAGTGCAGACCGCTGAAGTCCCAGCCGTCGGCCAAAAGGCGCCCTCCACGCCCAAACTCGCCATACCAGCACAGGATGGCAAGCCAACAATCATCACCTTCCTCCGACACTGCGGATGTCCTTGTATGTACATTATTCAAAAACCATGACGATGCAACCTCACCAACACCACGCACAGTCGCAGAAAAAACCTTCCTAAACATGCGCGCCCTCGCGCCCGCTCACCCAGACATCCATTTCATAGCCGTTTCGCACAGCGACCGAGCGGCTACGGACCGCTGGCTTGCATCGTTGCCTGAACCGGAGAAGAACACGCAACCTAACCTCAGCATCGTTGTTGATGCAGAACGCGAAGCATATGCCGCGTGGGGCTTAGGCACGTCCAGTTTGTGGCATGTGCTAGGTAGTGTACCTGGTACGAGCAAGTTGAGCAAAGAGGGGATTAGTGTGAGGCCGACGGAGAGTGGGAGTCGGTGGCAGACGGCGGGCAATTTTGGGGTTGGTGCGCAGGGGATTGTGAGATGGAGTAGGGTTGATGGGAGGGCGGATGATATGCCGGATTTTAAGGAGGGGGTGGATAAGGTGATGGGGGGCAAGTTCGAGACGGGGGGTTTTGCTGAGGCTATGCAGGGTTGATGGGGGGGTGTGGTTGGCATGATGTGGTTGTGTAGATTGTATGTGATAGTTGTGGTTGGTAGCACGGTTGTACGGTTTTCGCGTTTTGCGTTGTGAAGACGCGGTATGTGTCGCATGTGAGGTACGAGATAAGTGTGAAGCACAACGCGTTCTTGCATCCTTTTCGCGACCATGTGAAGAGTGCACGCTCTATGGACATGATAAGACACCTGACTCCTTCTTGTAACACACAATTCTAACTTTCCTGACTATGGTGATCAAAGACAACCCCTCGATTGGCCCGCCCACCGATGACCTCACGATAACACGCGAAAACGCGCCAACACTCGAAGCGCGTCAAAGTGTCGCCACGCACACAACAGACCCGCCGCGGCCGGATCATGGCATCATGGCTGCACCGTCCACACGGCTGACGACTCGCGCGAGCGAGTATGGTTCAGATATCGACATCCAGTCCATCGCGACGCTGAGCGACTACGGCTCGGACATTGACATTGACGACGACACCATACTCGCCGACGCCTTTGACACGATAACCGACGCTGCGCAAACCCAGAAGAGCGCAGTCCTCCCCAGCATAGAATTCGAAGAGGGCGAACTCGAAGACGAAGAGCAGGATGTGGACGGCTTCGTGCAGATTCATAGACCCACGGTCCTGCGCGTTGCAAAAGGCAAGGCCAGTGTCGACGCGGATGCGCAGAGGGATGTACAGAGCTCGCCCATGCGCGAGCGCAAGGCGCTGGAAGTCGAGTACGACGAACGATCGCGACGGGCGTGGAGTGGTGCGTTGATCCAGACTCGCAGCAGTGGCAGTGGCATGACTGACGACTAACAGCGCTTAGTTCCTCACGAACAATCAGCCTCTCCTCCCAGACCCTCGCAATTACGATCTGATCGCAGCATAGCACAATCTACGCGCGCCGCATCTACCACGCAGGCCGTACAGGCTGCCAAAACCGATAACCGGCCGCCCATCGAGCGGTTCCGAACGAAGCCCAAGAAATGTCTTTCGGTGACTGATCTTGTCTCACCAGCATGGTGCGAACTGCAGTACTTTTACACGTTGAGCAAGTTTGGGCGCAAACCTCGAACACAGGCGATGAAGACCGGTAGCAAGATACACCAAACGCTGGAAGACCAGGTACACACAACAGTGCCAGTGCAGGTAGAAAGTAAAGAAGACCGATTTGGACTACGCATGTGGAATGCTATATCAGGCCTGCGGTGTCTCCGCGAGACGGGCCTTACGCGTGAACTAGAAGTCTGGGGCGTGCTCGAAGGCCAGGTCATCAACGGCGTCATCGACGAGGTCTCCTACGAATGTCCCGACTCAGAATTCGAAGAGGAACTCGAGCGAACCCGCGCCGAGAAAAACGGCGGCATCGTCCCCTTACCACCAGGCCAACTCAGCATCACAGACGCCTTTGCAAAGGCCAGCAAACCGCCCTCCTCCAGCCCATTAGTCTCCACATCCCCCTCCGACCGCCAAATCTACATCGCAGACGTAAAAACACGATCCGCGAAATCCCTCCCAACAGGCGCGTCTCTCCGCCCTACCTGGATGCAACTAATGCTCTACCGCAAACTCCTCGAGTCCCTCTCCCTCAACACCGTCGACGCCGAAACCGTCTTCGCCCGCTACTCCCTCGACCCCCTCACCCCCTTCACCCCGCTCTTCCTTTCCGAAATCAGCAACCTCGGCCCCGAGAACGCCGCCACCTCCTACCCCAACCTACTCGCCCTCTGGTCCCTGCTCGTCACCGAAATGCAAGCCACATTCCCTCCTTCCAGCCTCTCCCCCATCCTGCGCGCGGAGTTCAGGTATGCGAAGACGGGGGATGTGTTGGGCAGCCGGCTTACGGTGTATGAAGCGAGTGTTGTGGATGGGTATGTGGAGAGTGAGATGGATTGGTGGAAGGGGAGGAGGGAGGCCAAGGGCGTGGAGATTGAAGAGGCGTTTAAGTGTCGGATTTGTGATTTTAGTGAGGGGTGTAGTTGGCGGAAGACGAAGGTTGAGGAGGCGGTGGAGAAGAGTCGGTTGAGGAGGGAGGCCGAGGCGAAGGAGAGGGGGAGGAGTGCTGTGTAGGGTGTGATTGTGGATATTGACGGCTGAGCTATCACCGCATTCAAGAAATAAACAGAACAGGTGCCTTGCAGGTTATATCATTATCGTCAATCCGAATGTTCATCAAGACTTTCATGCAACTGAGGCTTTTGGATAAGTTTCATACCTAAAATCCTTTCCAAATGGATGTTCGTTTTGCTGCGAACAAGGTGTTACAATCAATCTATCACATGCTGCTGTTTATCATCATATACCAACGTGCTATTTCCTATTTCCTATATTTGATATTCTTACATTTTCCTCTATTGCTACATTAGTGTCGATGTAGAGTTTGCTAGTCTCCTGAAGAAGGGATTGTCTCATTGCCTATGTGTTAGCAACATTATCTCACACAAGTATCCCGCGTTGATTAACAGGTGTCTGGACGAACGCAACGATGCAGGTATACTGGCGTCGTCACCGATTACGTAGCTTCGACACCAACATTCGTTGAAGTAGTATAACCGTGACAATGAAACGCTGTCGTATGCTGCACTGTTTTCCCCAGTCTTTCGCAGCGCCCAACCCCGCAATCTACTTGAGAATACCCACTCACTCCATCTGCGTAGGGAGCGACACCACTCTCTTAGCCTCCGTAACCCCTTCCGTATCAACCTTAACACCCAACTTCTCCGCCACAGTAACAAACCCTCTACTCCCCTCCTTCGCATCAATCCACACATCAACCCACCCCTCTCTCCTCGCCTCCCCAGCCACCTCCTCACTCCAATCCTCCTCCTGCGCCCTCTCCACATACACAGTCCTCAACCCACACCCCTTCGCCGCCTTGAGATCATTCAAATGACTCGCCACCATGGCACATTCCTCCGGCCTGAGCCCCAATTTCTCCGCCGCGCCCAGGTAAACTTTCGGACTGGGTTTATACGTGCCGAACATCTCGGCGGAGAAGATGTGCGTGAAGGGTATCTGGCTGTACGCGCGTAGATCGGAGAGCAGAGATAAGTTCCCGTTTGACAGCATACATGTGTGGAAACCACCGCGGTTCAACAATGTCATACCAGCGACGGAGTCGGACCAGGGGTCTAACTGGTGCCATATCAGACTCAACGCGCGGATCTCTTCGTCGTCCCATAGACCCTCTAATTCCCATTCTGCAATGAGTTTCTGGAGTGCACTTAGATGGTGGTCGTCGACAGATACCCATGGTATGGATGGGTCAGATGCGAGTTGTTTTGTAAAAGCCTTGTAGCTGTTTCGCCATTGCTGTGCGAATTGGCCCCAGTGCTCGTCGCTCATTTCAGAGGCTCGCAGGCGCAGACGCGAGGCTAGCGATGCGGTGGCGGAGTTTAGGGCGGAGTGGGCGGATTGTGATAGCGCGGTTGTGACGGTGGAGCGCCAGTTTACGCAGGTGCCGAAGATGTCGAAGAGGAGGGCTTTGGGCAACGGGGAGAGAGACATGGTGTGTGGTTTGATTGGTGCTAAGGTGGTTGGTGGTAGTGGGTGTGATGGGTTGGCGAGGTGGAAAGTTTATTTTGGCTGATGGTGTCGTTGGTGGTGGTGGTGGTGGTGGTGGTGGTGTTTATGTATGTACGTCACCGGGAGGATTGCCCGGAAATAGATGGTTTCTCGGATATGTGCCATGGGAAGAATCCCACGGGCGTAACGGAGATCGTACAAAACGTTGTATTCGTAATGCCATACTCACATCACGACACTTTGATGATCATGGGGTGCGCACTTTCCATGTGGCAGTCGCGTGGAAGAGACGTCATAGCTCTGACCTCGGGATCTCTCCAGTGCTAGCTCACCAGCCACTTCCGTTGCAACACCGTCCGCCTGGAAGACTACCATCTCCTGCATTTCAAGCGCTTTTCACAAAAGAACACAAATCGACACAAATCAGATCCAGAGCTAGCCGGATATCATGCATAAAGCACCTCTAGAAGCCTGCCAAGCAGACGTCATCCCCAACCGTGTTAGCACCCCACACTAGCGCTTTGCGGGGGAACTTGGGGTAGGCCGAGCCCAGCTCCTTCCGAGGTCAGCGTCGTCGGTCCCCTTGGACCGATCGGCAACGTTCTAAAACATCAGTGCTCATGACGCCCATATGCTTTCCCGGAAGAGCTACTCGTGCTTGACCGCATTCACTATCCTCAGGTCCGGCATACCGCTTACTTCTTGCTCGGCTCACAGCCCCATTGCCCGCGCTAGCTTCGTTGTTAGATCTAGCAGACTACTTGCGATTTCTGCTTCACGAAACCAATCCATATCTGAGACACGGACGGACATTATGCCTCAGGGACATATTCAAGACAAGGTCTATGCGGCCTCCATCGACAATCCCGAGGAGTTCTGGCAGCGTCAGGCGAATAACTTATACTGGCACAAGAAGCCTTCCAAGGCGTTCCAGAGGAGCACCAAACACTTGAAGAAGAGCAATGTCTCACATGAGCACTGGGAGTGGTTTGCCGATGGCGAGATCTCGACGACGTACAATTGTGTGGACCGCCATGTGGGAAACGGCAATGGCGATAAAGTAGCTATTTGCTGGGACAGTCCGGTAACCGGCCAGAAAGAGCAGTACACATACCAGCAGTTGCTACAAGAAGTTGAGACACTGGCGGGTGTGTTGAGAGAAGAGGGAGTCAAGAAAGGCGATGTCGTGTTGATCTACATGCCGATGATACCGGCTGCGCTCTTTGCTATGCTGGCTATTGCCCGGCTAGGAGCTATACACGCGGTTGTGTTTGGTGGGTTCTCGCCCGCAGCATTGGCGCAGCGGATCGAAGCCAGCCGCCCTGTCGCAATCATGACCGCCTCTTGCGGAATTGAGGGAGCGAAGAAACCCACTGAGTACAAGTCGATGATCGAGGGAGCAGTCCACAAGAGCAGCTTCAAGCCATCCAAGATAATCGTCTGGCAGAGAGATCAACTTCGATGGGATCCGATAGCCAAAGAGGAGGGTCAAAGGAACTGGCAACGACTTGTCAAGAGCGCGAAGAACAGGGGGTTAAAGGCCGATGCTGTGCCCGTTAAGAGCGGTGATGGACTGTACATCATCTACACGTCGGGTACCACTGGGCTTCCAAAGGGCGTTGTCCGCTCTGCAGGCGGTCATGCTGTTGGGCTGAATTTCAGCATCAAGTACCTGTTCGGAGTCCATGGCCCCGGCGACGTCATGTTCACTGCGAGTGACATCGGCTGGGTCGTTGGACATTCTTACATCGTCTACGCTCCGCTGCTGGCTGGCGCCACTACGGTTCTGTTCGAGGGCAAACCTGTTGGAACCCCCGATGCAAGCACTTTCTGGCGCGTCATTGAAGAGTACAAGGTGACGACCATGTTCACCGCTCCCACAGCTTTACGAGCGATCCGTAGGGATGACGGCGATAACGAATTCTTTGAGGCGAGAGGGAGAAAGGGTGCGTTGAAGACACTGAGGGCACTGTTCCTGGCAGGGGAAAGAAGCGAACCGAGCATCATTCAGATGTACCAAAAGCTACTCGCGAAGCACTGCGCTCCTGGTGCAATGGTCGTAGACAACTGGTGGTCTTCTGAATCAGGCTCACCCATCTCTGGAATCGCACTCAGCGCCTCTGCCGGACTGGACTTTTCTTCTCAAGAACGACCCGCGCCGCTTCCTGTCAAGCCTGGCTCGGCTGGAAAGGCGATGCCTGGGTTCGATGTTCGCGTTGTGGATGACGCGGGTAAAGAGGTGAAGAGAGGCGAGATGGGCAACATTGTCATGGCGATACCACTTGCTCCAACTGCCTTCACCACGCTGTGGGAGGACGAAGAACGCTTCTACAAGGGCTACATGAAGAGATTTGATGGGAAGTGGATTGACACTGGCGATGCCGGCATGATTGACGAGGAGGGCTACATCTCTATCATGGCACGCGCGGATGATGTGATTAACGTTGCAGCACACCGCTTCAGTACCGGTAAGTGCTCTACTCATGCAATTAATAGCGAGCTCGAACTGACAATATCCAGGCGCCATCGAGCAAGCCATAACAACCCATCCTTCCATCGCCGAAGCAGCCGTCGTCGGCATCCCCGACGCATTGAAAGGCCACCTCCCCTTCGCCTTCATCACACTATCCACAAACAACCATTCCTCCTCCGCCGTGGCAGACGACAAGCTCCTCGCCGAAGTCCAACGCCTAGTACGCGAACAGATTGGTGCCATTGCCAGCCTCGGAGGCATCATCCAGGGCAAGGGCATGATCCCGAAGACGAGGAGCGGCAAGACGCTGAGGAGAGTGCTGCGCGAGCTACTGGAGAACGCGACGCATGGGGAGTTTGACAAGGAGGTTAGCGTTCCGAGCACGATTGAGGACCGCGAGGCTGTTAATGTTGCGCGGGAGAAGGTAAGGGAGTACTTTGAGGTCAAGGGCAAGGATTTGCACAAGGCTACGGAAGCGCGGGCGAAGTTGTAGATGTGATGGGATGGGTGGTGATAACGTGTAGGGTTTAACAGATTCTTCCATTGTACCTTCCTATACTTGGTCAAGATTCTTCATCGTGCCTTCTGTTTGGTCGAGATTCTCGCATCGTGCCTGCCTATGTTTAGTTAAGATTCCCCCCGTGCCTTCCTTCCATGTTCGGTGCCTTCCTCAATTGCCGCTCACTTCGCTTGTCGCGTATATGCCAACCTTGCTGCATTATCTTATCAGTTCGTTATATAGAGCGTTTGTAATGACGTTCGTTGTGCGATCCAACGGCAGCTCGTATTCGCAGCCTCGCCGCCGGATGAATCAACGGAGTCGCAGCGGGCCGTCCCCAGGAATCGTTAGAATCGTTAGAATCGTTGTCACACGAAGCAACGGTTCAACGCTCGACGCCAAACGCCCCAGCGCTCAACGCCGCGTCACTACTTATCACCAACAGGTACTCGAGGTCCAACTCAAGCAGGGCAAAAAGGGTTCCGGCTCCGTCACAGCGCATGTTGGTGGCCCCACCTAAACACGTGCTTGCACGTTGCTGCGAGCCATGGCCCAGGCGCTGGACTGGGCTCCGGGCTGACCTACATGACGCTCGTGCTGAGCTACCATGTTCCCGCCCACCTGGGAGCTTGACACTTCATCAGCGCACATATCAAGGCATTCCCTGGGTCGCTCATCTAGTCAGTGACCTCGGAGCCTCGTCACAGTCGCGCTGGCACTGGCTAGTCGGGCGTCTGGTCAGGCTATGCCTCGCGCCGGTCGTCTACGCGTCGTCTACAGCTGTGTACAAGCTTTCTTACCGGCAGAAGTCGTCGCAGCCAGGCGTCTGACATGAGATAGCAGGCCGCCGCCCGCATTCATGGCCAGAGGCGTGCCGGCGACGACGTCTGTTGGTGCAGTGCTCCCGTCGGCTCGGCAGAATATCAGGAGCGCAACAGTGGGCCAAGCGACTATCGGCTACACGCTGTCGCGGCTTGGGGTCCAGTTCCCCGAAGCACCATGCCTCGCAGCCCACGCCGGACGACGACTGAAACCCTGGCGCAAAAGTGGCCGACCTGTCCTGCAATGTCGAAACAGCATTCACATGTTGGAGTCGTTGGAGTCATGGAGTTGGCCGCCCTTGGTGAGCGAGCCCTCGACTCCTTGGTGTGGCTGGAGCCGGGAGTCAGCGTGCTGGTGGGCAGGCCGCTCGGCGGCTTTCTTGTTCCTACAGAGTCGAGGGTGCATGTGTAGTGCCTCTCTCCCCAATGGCACCCCCAAGGGGGCCCCCGTTTGCAGCCCTAGCATGTCCTAGGGCCTGCCGCCTGCGCTTGCGCACTGAGACGACGGCAGCTCTTCTGGCCGTTTGGTCGTGACGGCACCACCTTGGGACGTGACGGGCGCACACAGTGAGACCAGGCTTCCACGACCTGGGGCGGCACGGCGTCGTCGGCTTATATGGGCACGCAGCAGCCAGCCACGGGGCCGGGTCGGCGAGGCGGTCCTGAGTGCTTCTGGCTGCAGGCCCTTGGCTGTTTCTCGTCTGCATGGCTTGGATAGGACTAGGCGGATTGACGTTTGGCAGCCCCCAGTGCTGCAGCGCCGTCGCCCAAGGCCCAAGGTGCCAACTCGACGCAGAAGCGTAAAAACCCCGGAGGCCCATGTCGACTAATCGCGTTTCTTTTTGACCTCCCTCATCCATCACGCCGCTATCGTTGCCCCCGTCCTCCGTGCTGCCTGCCCATCCCACGTCGCCCGCGCTCATGCAACGGAGCCCCGATAGTAGACGCTGCTGCTGATAGGTGATGCCCCGGACTCGGACGCTTGCACCCTAGAAGCCCTGATCGCTTTGTCCATCGCCCGCTTCCAAATCCACATCTTCACGTGGGGACACGAGCCACTCCCAGAGAACCCTGACCACGTCAAGACGCCTCGCCCAACTTTCTCCCATCCCCTCGACCACCACCGGACCACCTCCCAACTCGACTTGCTCCAACGCGCATCTGCTCCCCGCTCGCGTCTGCCGCCCCTTCTGCGTCGGCCCAGCTGCACAGGCCTCGCTTCCGCCGAGACGTCTGCGTGCAACCGTTGTGCTCACCCAAGCCGATCCATTCTGAAGCGCCTGCAGCTCCCCGTCGACACGCGCCCCTGTGCTGCCGTGCGAGTGTGGACCGCCGTTTGGGACCACGACATCGAGACGCTCATTCTGGCCGCGCCGCCCCCTTCGTCCCGCCCCTCTGGATCTCTCGCAGCTCCCAACGCAGGCTGAACCCGCTGAGCCCGCTGGTCAGCTGCAATCCCGCTGCTGTACACGAGACGACACTGCGACGACGTGGCGAGCTGCTTGCACCACGCCCCGTCCTTTATCTGTGCCCCATCCGCCCTTGACTCGCTGCCTGCATTGAATTGACGAGGCCGACTCTGCTCTCCTACCGACACCATGGCGGGGAAAATGACGCTGTACAAGCTGGTGGTGCTGGGCGACGGTGGTGTGGGAAAGACCGCCCTGACCATACAGGTAGCCCTGCCCTCCTGTTTCCCCCATTCCCTTGACATTGGCTGACCGCGGCTAGCTGTGCTTGAACCACTTCGTTGAGACCTACGACCCCACCATTGAAGACTCGTACCGCAAGCAGGTGCAGATTGACGGCCAGTCCTGCATGCTCGAAGTCCTCGACACGGCTGGCCAAGAAGAATACATCGCCCTGCGGGACCAATGGATACGCGACGGCGAGGGCTTCGTACTCGTCTACAGCATCTCATCACGCTCCTCCTTCGCCCGCATACAGCGATTCCACAGCCAAATACAGCGCGTCAAAGAGACGGCCATGGCTGGCTCACCGACCTATCCCGGCTCGCCCATCAGCGCATCAGCTCCCATGTTCGGCCAGGCCCCTGTGATGCTCGTCGGAAACAAATGCGACCGTGTCACGGAGCGTGAAGTCTCCACCCAAGAGGGTCAAGCTCTCGCAAAAGAACTCGGCTGCGACTTTGTCGAGGCATCCGCCAAAAACTGCGTCAACGTCGAAAAGGCCTTCTTCGACGTCGTTAGACAGCTCCGACGGCAACGACAAGGCAGCGGACGCAACCCCACAGACAGGAAAGAAGCCCGCGTACGTACCGGCCTGCACGAGAAGGACCGCACAAGAGGAGCCGGCGACCGTCGCACACGGGGTGCCGGCATGACGGGCGGCAACAAGCGCGGCAAAGAGAAACCGAAGTGCGTCATTCTATGAGCTCCCGGCTCGACATCCCCTCGGTCCAGCGACCGATACGCCTTCCGACATACATATTTGGATTTACTGCACCATAACGGGCTACGACACCTCCCACTGTCGTGCCACATCACTGATAGAAAGCACTCAACAAGGCGTCGGCATATGAGCGGCGTTTGCATCGATGGTCTCACTTTGGTTTTGCATGAGACCCATGGAGTATCTGGAGTACTACGAACATTAGCCTATTCTTATTTCCTTAACGACTGAGATCTGCGCAGCAACTGAGATCTTGCATGACACTGTACGGCTGAATTGATTAAGTGGGCTAGGGCTGGCGGGTTGCGAAAAGAAGGCAACATGTCGACAATCTGGAAGACGGGTACTGTGGTAGCATGTGTTTATTGTCAGCAGCGCATGGCATATTTGGAAATCTCAAAACCTGGAATAAGGACGGAAAAGTCATGGGTTCAGTTTGGGTCACACATTCTTCTATAACGCCCCCCGAGATACCTTTCGAATTCAACGTCTATGTTTTTTGGTACATAACTACTCCTCCTCCTCCTACATACCTTGATTCTTCACATGTGTGATCTTCATCTTTTCGTCCCGGATAGTGTGTCTCCGATGTTCCGGTACGTCTTCCCCACAAAGCAACCGACCCGACTCCGGCACTGAGGACATGTGGAACCCCGAGAGCCAGCCCTTCCCACGCGAGCGACAAGCGGGGATTTTGTATTTGAATTAAATGGCAAACCAGCCAATCGCTCTACTTCCTTCATCGACAAATGAATCAAAGCACAATGCAGCTGGAGACGAGAGCGGCAAACGGAGACTTTTGCTCGTGCAGTAACGAGGGAGGGGAGAGAGACAATCCCCTTGCCTCCCCTGCTGTTTCGTGCGTGCGTGCGTTGCGGCAGCGGGCCAACGTTGGCGATATCCCAGCACGTACAGGCGGCGAGTGCAGCTGGTAGCTCCAGGTACACCCAGCCGCCGTGCATATTCGACTGCGAACGAACGAAGTGAAATTTTCGCCACCGTGAATTTGCCTTGCATGCGGGCAGAGTCTATTGTTGGCCGTTCTTTTTCTGACCTCTCTTCTTCCCTCGACGTGTTGGTGGGAAAAGGAGAGGGGCGTTTCTGGCATTCTCCTGTCAAGTTGGGCAGCATTGCATACTGCGGGTCATCAAAGTGCCCTGCAAGTCCCCCGAGACGGCAAGGCTAGCGATGGGACGAGCCCATGTGTACTGGCTGGCTGTTGCGACGATAGCCAGGCGGCCCTTTGATGCATACACGTTCGAGAGGTGGATGTTGTGCTTTGTCGGATGGAGTTCACAAGATACTTTCGCTACGGCGGCCCTTCAAAAGCTGATCTTGGTTCATCTCACGATGCTATGAGCAACGTCTCACAGCATCAAAATGAGTCATGATGAGTTTACGCCGTTGGTGCACTTGTTCTTGTGTACAAAGTAAACCGGTACCAACGCTGCTTAGGATAATCCCATCCCATATTGCACACCTCAGCGAGTCCAGACCTCACGCCAGAGTCGAGGAGGAGCAACTGCGGTCAATTGCGCGTCAGGCCTTGACGCGTTTGCAGTTTCAGAAGGCGGGACACGTTCGTACCTGTCAGTTCAGTCCAGTCTGTCAACCACTGCGGGGTCCAGCGAAAACGGCACCTCCATCACCAGCGACCACCCATACGCGTAAGCCCAGAATGTCACTTACTCTACCGTTGCCCTTCCAAATCCCCCCCCTCATCACGCCATCGTTGGAACTAAACTAACATGCTGTCCCAAAGATCACCGCAACGTATCCTAGTTGCCGAACATGACCCTGCTTCCGGATTTGGATATGGATATCGACCTGATGGGTGCCCAGCCCGCTCTGTTCAAGCTTTATACCCAACTTGCACTGTTCTTTCCGCTGTCGGAGGGGCAGGGGCAGGTACCAGCGTCACGGGATACTACTGTAATCACTGCGATCATCACCGCCGGATTGGCAGGGCTAGCAAAGACTTTCCCGTGGGTTGCTGGTCAGGTCGTCGACGTCAATGCCAATGCAAATTCTCATTCTGATGACTCCGATTCCGACGTCACGGCCAAGCCTCCCCTTTACAGGATCCGGCCATACGAACCGGTGCCGCAGTGTATCGTACGAGATTATACTTCCGATGCGGAGATACCCAGCGCGTCGCAGATCGCAGATGCGGGTTTTCCGATGCGCATGTTGGGTGAAGAGACTTGGGCGCCGTGTCCTACGCTCGCTGCTTTGGGGTTCGATCCGAGGAAGGCGTCTGGGGAGGATGATCGGCCTGCTCCCGTGATGCTGGTGCAGATCAGTTATATTCGGGGTGGTATCGTGCTTTGTGTTAATCTGCAACATAATGTGTGCGATATGATGGGTCAGGCGGCTGTGATAGGCTGGTTGGCCAAGGCTTGTGCGGGTGAGGAGTTCACCAAAGAGGAGCGAAAGGTAGGTAATATGGTGAGGACGGGTGTTGTACCGCTTATTGAGGATGAGGGCTGGGTGCCTGGAGTTGAACTGCGGAACCAGCTTTTTCTTCCAGCGACAACGGTTGTCAAAGAGGAGGATACCGCTGAGTCGACGGTTGCTGGAGCACCTGTCAAATGCAGGTGGGTGTACTTCGACTTCTCAGCATCGTCTTTGAAGACACTAAAGGATCTTGCGACCACCACACTTCCCCAAGACTCCACCAATTTCATATCAACCGACGACGCCCTCTCCGCATTCATCTTCCTCTCCGTCCTCCGCGCAAGACAAACACGTCTACCTCCATCCACCCCAACAACACTCGCCCGCGCCGTCGACGCCAGACGCTACCTAAACATCCACCCCAACTACCCCGGCATACTGCAAAACATGGCATACACGCGCTACACCCTCTCCACCCTCCTCTCCACCCCCCTCGGTCACATAGCCGCTACAATGCGCCACTCCGTCGACCCCGCAACCTCAGACATCGCATTCCGAACACGATCCCTCGTCACTTTCCTCGCGCAATCACCAGACAATGCGGCGAAAACGAGTCCGACTGCTACCCTCGATATGAGCGTTGACGTTGCGCTTAGCTCGTGGACGAAAGTACCGGCTTACGAGTGGGACTTTGGACTTGGGTTGGGGAAGGCGGTTGCAGTGAGGAGACCGGGCTTTGTGCCTGTGGAGGGGCTGGTGTATTTGATGCCGAAGAGTGGGGATGGGAGTGTGGCTGTTGCGATGTGTTTAAGAGAGGAGGATTTGGAAGGGCTGAGAAGGGATGGGGAGTGGGGAAGGATGGCTACGTATGTTGGTTAAATGCGACTTTGATACCGCGAGGTGAAAGAGATTTATGAGAAGGATGGGACTGCTCTATGTATGGGTAAGGGTACGACCGTGGACTCAGTTCGGCATTCGTTATTTAGAAGCACAACAGCGAGTTCCTTGATCTTGGATAGACTCAAATCCGCCTTCGATACCATGACCCCTACGACGGTAGTCACTGGGCCGCGTTGGCAATTGTATTTGCATTACCAGGTGCCGGGTCAGACGGATTGGACTCATACGATCTATATCTCCGCTCATCTAGTCACACTTTGACGGTCACCGCGCAGGCCTATTTGGCAGCGAGTTGATGCTGTTGCCTCGTTGTTTTGGCTCCTGGAACGTTACGACCTCTCTAGGATCTTCGATGTGATCGTTTGCTTCGACGTTACCATACCGCGGGCCCTCTGGTCATCTCGTGGTATATTCTCTGCTATATCCCCATGCCATGTACTCATCAAGTCCTTTCATGAACAGCACAATCGACGCACGCGAAGTCTCGAAGAAACCCATGTATTTACAATCCACCTTCACAAACATCTAACTATCCTACACTACCCCCCAACCTCCCAACCTTATCTAATTCTTCTTCTCTCCATCCTTACCCTCACCCTCCTCCTCCTTCTCCACAAACATAGTCTCCTGCGCACTCCAAAGCTCACTATACAAACCATCGCGATCAATAAGATACTGATGCGTTCCACTCTCTGCCACATTACCCTCTCTCAACACGATGATAACATCGGAGTCGTAAATCGTGCGGAGACGATGGGCGACAAAGACGGACGTGCGGCGCTTCTCTTTGACGAGCGAGTTGATGTGTGAGAGGAGGGCTTGCTCGGTGTGCGTGTCTAGGGCGGATGTCTGTGTGTGGGATGTTATGTTAGTCATTGGTGAAAAGGTAAGGCAGTAGGGATGGGGGGATATGAACATACAGCTTCATCGAAGAACAAGAACGGCGGGTCCTTGAGGACGAGTCTCGCAATGGCTAGTCTCTGCTTCTCACCGCCTGAAATCATCATTCCGCGCTCGCCAACCATGGTCTCGTAGCCGTCGGGGAAGCGACTGATACTCTCGTCGATACGCGCTTTCTTTGCCGCTTCGATAACTTGTTCCTGTGTCGCTTCTAGGTTGCCGTAGTGAATATTGTGCTGGATAGTGTTGTTGAAGAGCGGGGTGTCTTGTGGTACAACACCAATAGCCCTCCTCAAGCTATCTAACGTAACATCGCGAATATCTTGGCCATCAATCAGAATACGGCCCTCCTGTGCGTCGTAGTAGCGGAAAAGAAGTCTTAGAATGGTGGACTTTCCGCAGCCGCTAGGACCCACAATGGCGACTTTCTTGCCCGCAGGAATGGTGAGGTTGAGGTTCTTGATGATGGGGCGGTCGGGTCGGTAGCCGAAGGATACGTTTTCGAATTTGATTTCTCCCGTTTTGAGGGCGAGGGGCTTGGCGTCGGGCTTGTCTTTGACGGCTACGTTGACCTTTTGGAGGTTGAACAGTGTTTCCATGTCTAGGAGGCTTTGGCGGAGTTCGCGGTACATGGAGCCGAGGAAGTTGAGGGGCACGGAAAGCTGGAAGACGAGCTGGTTGACCATGACGAGGTCGCCGACGGTTAGTTGACCGGTGGCTACGCCGTTGGCTGCGAGGTACATCATGGCGGTAAGGGCGGAGGAGAAGATGATGTTTTGACCGGAGTTGAGGAAGGCGAGGGAGGTGGCGACCTTGATGGACGCCTTCTCGTAGTCTTTCAGAGCCTTGTCGTAGCGGCCGACTTCGTACTTTTCGTTGTTGAAGTACTTCACTGCCTCGTAGTTGATCATGGAGTCGACGGCGACCGTCGCGGCCTTGTTGTCTGCGGCATTTGCCTGCTTCCTGAACTTAGTGCGCCATGAGGTGGTCATGATGGTGAAGACAGAGTAGGCGGTCATGGTTGTGCCTGTGATGAGAGCGAATTGCCAGCCATATTGGTACGTCAGGATACCGCATACTAGGGAGATCTCTAATGCCGTAGGGAAAATGTGGAAGACCATGGCAGTCAATAAGAAGCTGATACCCTTGGTACCGCGATCAATGGCGCGCGTCAGTCCTCCAGTTTGCCTCGATAGATGGAAACTCAGGTCCAGCCTTAGCAAATGATCATAGACACTGCAAGCGACTTTACGAATAGCCTTCTGGGCGACACTGGCAAAGACGGCATTGCGCAGTTCCTGGGAAACAGTGGCGCCAATACGAGTCATTCCGTCTGAAGGGAGTCTCAGCCAGGGTGGAAATGGGATGCATTGTTGGGTCTAGCTTACATGCGATGATCATAGAGCCTGCCACTGTGGTCGCTGTGCCGCCAACAGCCGCAAAGTCTATGTTCATGGCGTCTACAATGCTCTTGAAGTAGAAGGGGACTTGGACGTTCAGCAGCTTTGCGCCTACCAGCAAGCCCAGACTAATTCCGACCCTGAAGCGCGTGCCCATGTTGTCCTTTGGCCACAGGTATGCCGACATCTCTTTCATAATGGCCCAGTCAGCCTTGCGCTGCTCCTTGTTGGTCAGGACCTGCTCCTGCAGCAATGGGTCCGTCTTTGCGACTTTGGCCGCGGCGGGGTCGGCGGCAGGTTTGGTCGCTTCGATGGCGGGCTTAGAGCCGGGCTTTGGCCGCTGGCCGTGTGCATCCTTTCTGTGTAGCGGAGAGCAGGTGAATACGCGAATGCCGTGGTGGAGAGGATGCGGGCGCAAACTGGACGATCGAAGACCCGGCCGACTGGCGGCGCGGGCGAGTGGTTGGATTAACATGGCGATGTCACATGTTAGGTCTCTGCACCGCTGTCACAGGAGAGAGAAGCTGTGGAGAGCTTCAATGGCGGAGGAGGACAAGATGGCAAGAAAGTGTTTGCTGTGAGTACCTGGAGACATGCATCCCACGTTGTCTAGCGCGTTTTGGGCGGCAGGGCTGAAGCGAGGCGTTCTTGCATCATCGCGGCTCCGAGCTTGACCAGAACATCTTCGCCGCCCGTCACGCGCCAATTGCCCGGCACAGCCATGTTACGACCGGCTGCCTCGCCCTGGAGGATCTTCTCGCCCACATCCGCCGCTGCCATACGGCGGACGCCCTTGGCTGCGCGATGCATCAACATATCAGCCACCAGCTCGTCAAATGAGCCCGCGCTGCAGCAGGCAGTCAGTGTTGAGGGCACCGCGACGCCCATGCACACACCAGGTAAGAAGTCGATATAATCAAATAAACCACCAAAAAGACTAAAGAAATTGTCAGACGCCCGATTCGAAGTCATTGGCACCCCGTTCTCCCTCCTCTCCGTCTCCCTCTCCGCCTCGCAGACGCTCTACACCCGCCGCGGCACACTCGTCGGCCTCAGCGGAAAGTCGGAAAACACGCTCTCAACCCTCTCCTTCCTCGAGCCCCTCCAGAGGGCCCCCGTCGGCATCCCCTTCCTCTACCAGAAAGTGTCTTCGACGAGCCCCGTCACAGCTCTCGTCTCCACAAAGGCACCCATATCGAGTATCGTCTCGGTCAACATGGACGGAAGGGATGATTGGATTGTTAGCCAACGAAATGCATTGCTCGCCTGGACTGGCCACACTCTAAAGTTGAAGCCGCAGTACAATGTAAAATTGGGGCTGGCACACTGGGGAAACACATATATCACAGGCAGGGGATTACTTGCGCTTGCAGGAAGCGGGCAAATATATCAGGTCCAGGTCAAGGCTGGCGAAAGCTATGTTGCGCATCCCAGGTATGTTGAGACGACAGAAATACTCAGGACTTTACACTGACAGCATTGTAGCAACGTCGTAGCGTACACAGCCTCCAACACCCCACCAATCCCTTTCCGGTTCAAGTCGTCGAACCTCCGCTTCCAAGTGCCAGACCTTGGCTTTGGCTCAATGGTCCAGAATACCAAGTTCTTCCGCACCATGAGCAAGACAGGCACATGGCGGGCTCTGGCAACCTCATATTACACTCTCAAGACATGGTTGCGGAGAACAGTCTGGGGCGACAGGGTAAGATTGATTCCTGTACAACATTGTTTCTGCGAATACTAACACTCCGCAGTTATTCCTCCGTTTCGAAGGCCCAACTACCATGCTCATCCAGTCTCGCGCTTCACGAATCAGCGACGTCCTTACTTTAAGAAACGTTGACGAGATTGCGGACAGCCCACCAGGCGCCGTTGAAGACGCCGCCACGCGCAAGATCAAAGAGGAGATCAAGTCAATAGGAGAAGGCACAAAAGCACCGATACCCAACACAGACGCATCGGGCACAATACGGTATGCCACCGTGAAAGATGGCAAGGCTGAGTTTGAGAAGCCGAAGGTGCAGGACGTGAAGGTATAGAGCATCTGTACAGTATGTATATTTATGACATGGACCTGTGCAGTGTGGTCTCAAACAGAAGGCGCTGCTGTGTGATTTGAAGTGCTCATACCTAACGTGAGGAAGATATGCATATATCAAACGCTTTTGCTTGATAAGAATGGCAGGATGTTCATGAGTATGGGAGGAAGTATCGTTTGTTGTGCGAAGGGGTTACTGCTGACCTTGACATGGCGTGTCAAACGTCCGGACACTAGATCGTTTAGCGTGAACGCGACATCTCCCAGCCACTGCCCGCATCGCTTCCACCATCTCGCGTTCGCGACAGACGCTGGCCTGCGCGCGACATCACAGTCAAGACACGTCCTAACTACGCCGCAACCACCGCTATGGCGGGGTATACCTGCGCATACGTCTTGTATGACTGGACAGCATGTGCCACAGCACGCGATGTCACGCGCAAGGCCTGCTTGTCCACCAAGGGCTATCGCTATCAAATCAGGAAAAGAGACCAGTCTTGAGACTTCACACTGACAAACCGAAGGCAGCCTTTTTGACGCTAGCTCACATCGACGCTTCACTGTTTCGACCTTACTCCACAGATTTAGAAGATGCAGACCCAGCCGAATCATTCAAGCAACGATCATGTCCTCGCCAAAGACGAAGACGCGCCGAACATGACAGAAGTCGAGGCAAAGATTGCTATTTCAAATACAGAAACAGCTGTTCCATACACAGTCTTCACCAAGGCCGAGCGGCGCATGATTACATGGTTGATCGGATGCAGCATGTTTTTCTCACCATTCACAGCCAACATATACTTTCCATGTCTCGAAGAACTCCAACGCGCTGTCGGCGTCAATGCCAGCCTAATCAACCTTACCATCACGACATACCTCATTGTTCAAGCAATCGCACCAGCCTTCTGTGGAGACTTGGCCGACAATCTCGGACGGCGACCTGTGTACCTCATCACTTTCGCTATATACGTCTGCGCAAACCTGGGTCTCGCTCTTCAGCAGAACTATGCTGCTCTGATGGTCCTGCGTGGCGTCCAGAGTTTCGGCTGCTCCGCAACGGTAGCCATCGGATACGGAGTCATTGCCGATGTAGCAACGCCAGCCACTCGGGGAAGCATGTTAGGGCCTGCGATGATTGCGACAAATCTCGGTCCAAGTATAGGCCCTCTAGTCGGTGGCGTAATGGCATCAAGAACTGGATACAGATGGGTGTTCTGGTTGCTAGTCATCATCGGAGCTGCTTTTCTGGTCATATTAAGCCTTGTCTTCCCGGAGACTGGGCGCAATGTCGTAGGAAACGGCAGTATTCCAGCACCCAAATGGAACATGCCTTTGTTGCAGTCAAGCCGGCAGCGACAGCTAGAAGCATGTACAGTACAGAGGGCTTGGAAGAAGAGAAGCCTCATACCCAACCCCTTCCAAGCTCTGCTGGTTTGTTTTCACCGAGACACCGCTGCAGTCCTTTCAATTAGTGCCGTCTACTACGCCGCTTACTACTGCATCCAAGCATCCATCCCCGTCATCTTCACGGAAATCTACAGTCTCGATGAGCTCCAGGTTGGTCTATGCTACTTTTCCATAGGGACTGGTGTCATCCTTGGTGGTTACATTAATGGGAAACTAATGGACTACAACTACCGCTTCACAGCCAAGGCGAATAACATCACGGTCGACAAGGTCGCTGGTGACGACCTGGTCAAATTTCCCATCGAGAAGGCACGCTCTCGGTTGTCGTGGCTTCTGATCCCGACATCGACTGCAGTCATTGTGGGGTACGGATGGGTCTTGCGCGAAGAAATTGTATGCCACCTCCACTACATATGATTGCACCACTGACGGTTATGCAGCATATAAGTGTACCACTGATCTTTCTGTTCGTGCATGGATTTCTCGCTACATGCATCTGTCAGGTAATTGCTTTTACAATGTACAACCGGCAGCAGTATTGACAACGTTCCAGACGCACAACACCCTCATTGTGGACATTTCTCCGCAGAACACAAGCACTGCCGCTGCAGCAGGTAACATCACACGATGCGCTCTTTCAGCAGCAGCTGTTGCCGCCATGCAGCCTCTTCTAGAAGTGATGGGCAAGGGCTGGTTCTTCACGGCTCTCGCCGCAATCTCTGGTATGCTCAGTGCCATCGCAACCATTTTCATTCGACTCAGAGGTATGACATGGCGCAATGGACGGCAAGCACGTGAGCAAGACGGATGTACGCAAGGAATGGTGCGCAGAACTGAGGGAAAGTGAGGTGATATCCTCTCCTCTACAACTTCGCGTTCAACTCCCGAGAATCGCGCTTACCCTTTGCCTTATTTGCTGCGACATACCCCTCGTATCCATCTGGAAACTTGGTTACCAGGCTTCGCATCCCCTCAATCGCCCTACATATGGTCAATCGACGCGCCAAATCTCAGCGAGGCTCGCGACTTACAACTGTC
This sequence comes from Alternaria conjuncta, assembly GCF_024043145.1. Taxonomy (NCBI): domain Eukaryota; kingdom Fungi; phylum Ascomycota; class Dothideomycetes; order Pleosporales; family Pleosporaceae; genus Alternaria; species Alternaria conjuncta. Next base: position 53,304 of record NW_026250126.1, on the reverse strand, counting down.
GAGTAGTCTTGTTCTGTTTCCAGCAACATGATACTACAAGATTGTTCCGACTTGTTCGTTAGCGTGAACATGCGCTATAGAACGTCGCAATACTCACACTGCGTAGAGTTCGTTCCTGTCGTCGTAGTCCTCCTGCGGCTTCGATGCAGGGACGATCTCAAGATATGCGTCTAGATGCGTTTTGTTGAAAGCATACCTCGTAGCACGCCACGGCGCTGCTTCGTACTCATGATGCCCAAAAAGGCATCCCGCGTCATATAACATCGGACTTCCCGTCTTCTTGTCGACGCTGACATTGCCATGCCACATGTCGCCGTGTAACAGCACAGGTTTGATCTTGTTACCACCACTTTCCATCGGACGAAGGAGCCGAGGAACTACCTTTTTCATAATCTCCGCGCATAGAGCATCCATTTCCGGATCTTCACCATGTATCGAACGCTCCAGATCTATGAGACAGCGTAAGTTGCGGCTGAAGTACCCTTCCCACGTATCGCACCATCGGTTGTGATTAACGACGTTTCCCTGGAAGGCTGCAATCTCGCGTCAGATCCAAGGTACCATTCGCGCACAACAAAAATACCTACTGTCGATATGAAACCCGAACTTCCCTGTTGGCGACTCATTACTGTGCACTTCAGCCAGTACGCCGATAAATTCCTCGACAAACGGCTTCATAGATGCGGTCAAGACCTTCTCCGCGTACACAGGCGCATCTTCCATATCGCAATAAGACTGGAGATAGAAGAAGCGCTGCGAGTCTGATGCGAAACAACCAGATGCATATGGTCGAGGCACGTGGTTCGGTACCGCGGCGTACAAAGCAGCTGTTGACTCGTACTCGGCTTTGACCATGTGTTTCGCATTTGCATCGCGGTACTCTTTCAAGAAGAAGGACTGTGGTTTGCTGGCGATGGTAGTGTCGATCTTGGTTAGTATCGACCAGTGCGTTGCACCTATCGTGCGGACTAGGTCTATGCTTGCGCCCTTTGGTAATGCTGGAAGGAGCTGTGAGCGTCCGGTCTCATAGCTTTGGAGTGCTAAACCACTTACCGGCAACGATGTTCTCGTCGATATACTTGCCTTCATATCTGTCTTGCTCTTTCAGAATAGCCTGGGTAAAGCTATCGGGGATCTTGACCATGTTGCGATAAGATGAAGAGTATCGCAGCACTACTCAAAGTTTGTTATGGCTGCTGAGTCTCTTTGAATAGTCTTTGCGCGCCCTTGGTAATCCCGCGGTGTGATAACGTGCGCGTTTACTAGAAGCGGATGAGAGACAGCTGCGTTACACGATGAGGGGTCCAACTGTGCCGCGTGGCTGACTATACAGTATGACGGCATCAGCCGGGGAGGAAGCACGTGGGAGTACTCGTGACTCGGTTACATAAGGTGCGACAGCAAATTGGTAAAGATAGTAAAAGTTTGGGCGCGGTGCTCGGTGCACGATCCACCATCTATGTCGAAAAGTCGCGTATTCCTCTCGACACCTTACAAGTTCTACTTGCAAAGTCCCTGTTGGTTATACATTTCTCATTCGAAAATACTGTTTGTGTGTGTACGGGAGTGTTATGATTTGAGGAAGTTATGAGTGGCTCGTTGTTCTGCGTCATCGCCGTACCCGCTGATGAAGTGGATTGAGGGTTACTCGCAAAATGTTTGGATTGCGGCATGTCACTGCTCAATGCGACAGTCTCAACTAAGAATGCGTGTTTTTGGCAGACAAGACGCAAAACTTGCTGAGGTTACAACTGGCTTCTACGTGAGTCAAAGGGTGTGGGAACGTGGTAGCAGCTCAACTCTATGACCAACCACAACTATGGCATAGTAATGATCAATGATTTCAAGCAGTAGTGCACGGATGTGCTTTGGGCTGAGCTTAAAGCATCAAAAAGGTATATAAAGAAATTTTCGTCTCTTATCCCTGCAAAGTTCTCAACATCCACACTCGACGCACACATAAAACCGCATATACCACGCAAAAGCTACGCAAAAGCCACGCAAAAACCAAAAACCAATCAGAATTAAACGATACTTGGGATATTACTCAGCCCACAGAGGGGAAGAGATCACAACAAGCCAAAATGACCGCCCCAGCTACCTTCACCCGCTTCCCCGATCTTTCAGCAGAACTTCAAGTCATGATCATAAACTACACTCTCGAGGAAGACATGGCGCAGCGTGAAGATGAATTGTCATTGCACCTTCACGCACCCTCATCCTGCAAAACCAACAACATCAACATCGACTCGCAATCCGCGACTCCTCGCACAACGATACGGCTACCGAAGCTCCCCTCCGTGTACCACACCAGCCGTCTATTCCGCAGCGAGGCCCTCCGCACACAGCCTCTGCATCAAGTTTTCACGAGTAACGCTGTTGCGACACTACATTCGCGCAGCTCCATGTTCGTGTACAATCCAGCGCACGACGCCGCCGTAAACTCTATCCAAGAATGTCGTTTGAGAAGCCGTCTTTCCGATCTTACGACCTTCGACGCCAGTGGGTCGATGGCTATCTACAACCCAGTGCACGACACGGTCGTACTCCAAGTCCACGAATGCTGTTTGAACAGCCTAACCGCCGACCTGTGGCAGCTATTCCACGTCATCAAAGCGGCGCTCTGGGCCCCCGAGCGTTGGTTCGTTGTCGCGATAGTAGAGCGAACGAGAGTGCTTGGGGAGGGTTCACCTGGAGTATGTTTGGATCAGATGTGGTGGCTTTCGCAGGCCCTTTTCCGCGATATAGCGGAGCGTGCAGCAGCGCCTGTTACATGGGGGAACATTTGGGTTTTCCTCGGAGACGTTATAATTGGACGGCGGGTAGAAGAGAGGAGGAAAAGGATGATTGAGAGCTTTAAGCGGCGTGGAAGATCTTGGTCTCTTTAAATAGGCCTCTTGTATAGTCTAGCCTCCATTACTCTGGTTTGAATTTTGTACCTTGTTTTCTCGTATATCTCAATGTCAACCATGGTGACCGCGTTTTCCCCTTGTGATAGCTTTGTGGAATGCGCGACGCATATTGCTAGTGGTATTTATAGATCTTGTATTCGTTGTACCTATATGTCATAGTGATGCAAGCAAAAGCCTAGGACCAACACATACAACACCAACACAATGCATATCTACAAGTGATCCATCTAATATATCCCAACCTCACCCAACACCTCACTTCGCCTTCCCACCAGCCCTCTCCCTAATCCTCTCGTCCTTCTCAAACCTCTCCTCAAACATCCTATAGAACAAGCCAAGCCACTCTTTCTCGCGATCGCTCAACTGCCGCGCAGGGTTCTTCCAGCTATTCGCCAATATCTCCTTGATACGGCGTCTCAGCACCTTCAGCGCGACAGCAGCCCTCCATTCACGAACTGCGAAGCGGATGACATTGCCGGGTAGACTGATCACGCCTGCATGGAGCTTGAAGTCCATATCGGCAGCGACCATGAGTACCATGGGAAGTGGGTAGGCGATTGAGGTCGAGTGAGCGTTGTAGAACTTGTTGCTGGATTGCATGATGTTGTAGTAGGATAGGAAGTCGGCTGTTCGCGAGCCTTTGTTGACGGATGTTGGTCCTAGACTGACGGTTTGGTTGTTGGAGATGTTTCGCCAGCCCTTGCCTTCGCGGGTCAGGATCTTGGGGTAGAATGCTGTGGCGATGACCGAGTTGACGATAACATCGTTGTCCGTGTGGATGTCGTATTGTGCTGGCACCTCGACGAAGACGCGGTGGCGTGTCGTGTTCCGGTAGCGGCCTATCGCGCGACGCTCGTCGGGCGTGAGTTGTATGAACCCGGCCTCAACCAACGAGGAGAAGAGCTGTGCTTTGAGGTCCTCGATGTTGCCCAGGTTTTGCGGACTGAGGAAGTTCTTGTGGCAGAATTGCATCTCAGACCGTCCCGGAGTAGTGCATACTGCTTTCCAAGCCCTGTAGGCGTTGTAAGTTGTGAGGAGATCGGAATCGCCCTTCTTGAACGCAAGGCGAGCGATGTCAGCGCGTTGCTTTTGTTGAAATGGTGTCAAGAATGGAGACTTCGAAGAGACGATGGCAGCAATGGTTATAGCAACATCAACACATGCAAACGTACTTGCAAGCAGTACAAGCTTGCCCAAGTGCGCGTCCAACGGAAGTTTCGCGATCTGACGACCAAGAGGTGTTAGTTCTTCATTCGGCGTTAACGCGTCGACCTCTACAAGTGCATCGATAGCGCGACGAATGTTCCTGGAGGAGGGCGGATCGAGTGCTTGAGCCAGGGTAGCCTCGATATCACCAAGTTTGCAAATCTTTACGCGCATGACCAAATCTTGGAGCGAAAGTCTGAGCATCTCGGGGGTTTGCTGTTCTGCCATGAGGCTGTCGTGGCGGTATTTCGTGAAGAGGTGGAAGCACAGGCCTTCCTGTACACGGCCGGCACGACCGCGGCGTTGCTTTGCATTCGCTCTTGAAATGAAGGATTGAGTAAGACGCGATAGTTGTCGGCGCTCGTCAAACCTCATCTCCTTGTGCTTACCAGTGTCAACAACACAGGTGATATCCGGGATTGTGACTCCGGTTTCGGCAATGTTGGTAGCAAGCACGATCTTGCGTACGCCCGGCGGCGGAACGAGGAACGCAGCCTGCTGATCCTCACTCGAGATAGTGGAGTGTAGCGGGTACACATACCAGTCAGCTTTGAACGAAGGATGACTAGCCAGTATGTCGTTGAGCTGACGAATCTCAGCAAGTCCCGGAAGGAAGACTAAGATAGCGCTGCTAAAGCGACTCAGTTGCGGATCAAACGCGACCGTCTCGATCAATCGTGTGATCAGGTCGTAGTCAATGGCATACTCGTCGTAATTAGAGAGCACATCGCGTGTTAGTTGGCTGTAACCTGGAAGCTTGTTGGGGATACCGGATTTATCGCTCGTAATCCCGTCATCCTCGTCGTTGTCGCTCGTGGCGGCAGCTTTGGTCGCGTCGGATGCTCCAGCGTAATGCGTCAACTCGACCGCATCCTCCAGGTATCGAGTCTGAACCGGGAAGGTGCGACCTGGTACTGTCAGGATCGGTGCGTCGTTCAGGTACCTTGAGAAGCGTGCGGCATCTACTGTGGCACTCATTAGTATGACCTTAAGTTCAGGTCGGCGTTCCATGAGTGACCGAAGTATGACCAGAAGGAAATCTGTGTCGATGGATCTTTCGTGAACCTCATCGATGACCAGATGAGTGACCTCTTGTAAGCCTCCAGATGACTCTAGCATTCGTAATACCACACCCACTGTCGCGTACACCAAGCGAGTCTGGGAGGAAGTCTTTGACTCAAGCCGAATTGCGTATCCGACAAGTGAACGTATGGATCCCAGATCTTTGGGTCCTTCGCCTAGTTCTTCGCTCACACGTTGGGCGAGCGAGATCGCCGAGATACGTCGGGGCTCGGTGCAGTAGACTTTGCATGCCTTGCCTTGCGATAGCTCGTGCTCGAGGACGAAGGCGGGAATTTGCGTACTCTTTCCGCAGCCAGTCTCACCGCAGATTATGGTGACCTGGTTCTTGTCCACAGTGGATAAAATCTCATCTCTGAAGTTGAAGACTGGAAGATTCATTCGACCAACGAGCATGCGCTGGTATGATGGGGTTGATGCTTTGGCGAACCATTGCTCTCTTAGACCGTCGTAGTGCCGTACCGGTGTGCTATAGCCAGAGTTAGATGTACTAGAGCTTGTCGCGGCCTGATTGCGCGCCTTGAAGCGATTTGTAAACACAACACCGTCCGACTCTTCGTTCTCGATCTGATCTTCAATGATTGAGCGATAGTGCTTGATGGCATCACGATCTGCCGCATCTAGGCGTGTTTTCCGACGCTCCAAGAACTCCCTGTAGACCTCTCTCCAGTTCGAGGGAAGACGCAGATATACCTTTTCCTCCTTAAGCAGAGATGCGGATATTGAGAAGAGGGCCGCGACCGAGATGAAGCTTTCACTCTGCTCAAGGGATACAGCTGCAATGTCGTTCGCTGCCAGCGTGACCTGCTTCCTGTACGGAGTACAGACCACACCGGTAATTTCCGTGTCGTACTCGAAGTCTTGTTCCTTAGACCAGAAGATTGTCAGCGAGTGCCGGCAAGTATACGTAGTAGGCGAGATCATTTTATAAGTCAAGCGTGCACCAGCATCCCTGGATCTGTTAGTGATTGTCGGAAGAAGTAGTCGAATGACCTACCTTGATCGAACTGCCTCTTCGAGCACTTTGCGGGGGGACATTCCGCTCATCTTGCCAAAGTCGCGCAAGGTTATATTGTCAGCACTTGAACCATTGGATGTACTCTCTGGGGCAGGCGTTGCGTCAGGCACTGCGGAAAACATGCCTCCGAGCAGATCAGCATCTTCTTCGCCTTCGTGCTCGCTTGGAGGTTTCGACGATGCGGCAGTAGCTTCAGCCTTGGCCGACACGGGAATGTCGGGGGAGGTGTCTTTGGTCTGCACGGGCGAATCACTGGGCTGTGCGTCCTGGCGTTGCCTCTTTTCGGCTTGACTTTGCGCAATCTGGTTACGCTTCGCGGGCCACTGCGCTTCAGCTTGTTCTTCGTCAAACAGGGCATCAGAGGTCAGCTGTTGCAACTGAGAAAGCAACTTCCGAACGGCTGGAGTCTGAGGTGGCGCAGGCGCCGACTTCTTAGATTTTGCACCTTTCTGCGACTTCCGTGCAGGGGCATCGACTAGTTGAGGATCAATTTCGAATAGTTTGCCCTTGATCTTCAGATACGCTGGAATGAGCTCATCGAGTTCGAGGTCGCTATCAAGGTCACTAACGTCAATGTTAGAATCATCGAAATTCGCCGGTACCGAGGCGTTGAGAGCTGCTGTGGAAGGTGAGGGTCCAGTTGCGGTTGCTCCGTTCGCTGATGGGCGGGGCGGCGGTGTGGTAGGCCGAGAGATGTCGATATCTTCGAGTGTTGAACGCTTGGGCTGCGATTCTTCGTACGAAAAGGAGTGATCCTCGCACTGGTCCAAAGCAAGCCATTCCAGCGCTTCTTGAAGCCCCCATACACCAGAGGATGCATCGACACCGGCGGCGTTGGCACACAGCCATCTCAGAACCGGCTGGATTTGGTCTTGCGAGAAGCCTAGCTCACGTAGGGTAAGATCAAGGGTCCAAAGCTTAGACATGGCGTCCTCTTCAGTCAGGGTTTTAAGAAGGGACTGTTGCCCTTGTCTCCTGTTTGAGTCATTCGACTCGGCCTGGGCTAGGAGGATAATGCTGTCAAGAATTTCGCCGGGAAGCCAGTCGTGAACAGTCATGGCGTGTGACTGGCCGCGGAGGAGCCTACGGTCTGTCTGGAATTTTGAGACATGTCGACTAGATTCGCGGCGGACCTTGGGCGCATGCTTCTCAACAAGCAGCTGGAGTTCATCACGCTCTAGTTGGGCTTCGAGTTCCTCTGGAGTGGGCGCGACTTCTGGCTTGACCACTTCGGTCTGCTGGGGCGTCTGGAACACCTCCGTGGGCTCTGGTGCAGCCGCGGCTTCCTTTGACGGTACCGGGGCGACTACCTTGGCTGGGACGTCTGTGGAAATTCTGTCGGGCTTTGGCTTACTTGCAACGGATGTCGTTGCAAATCCACGGGCGGGGTTGCCGGCGGGCTTCTTTTTCTTCGCCATGGCAAAAACTCTTAGTTTGGTTGAGTGGTGGTAATGTGAGGTGCAGGGGTCTCAGGCGGGCTTCCGTATAGAGTATATCGGGGCTTGATCCCGGGCGAGATCAAGATTGGGCGAGTTGTCGTAGTTTATTGGACGCATAGGGCGCAACGGTTCCAAGAGGGGCGGTCGGGTGGTAGTCGAGGGCGCAGGCCAGTGGGTTTGGTGGTGGAAGGGCGCTCCACACCTTGTGGAGGCAGGAGCGAGGCGATGTCATTGCCCTAGCAAATAAACGAGAACTCTTGGCGCATCATTTCGCGATATCGACGCCGACACGCAACCCCGCCAACACCCCGCACCCGCCTTCACATGTGGACTGGACGACATGGCTGTGAATGGGGACGCTGAGTCGCGGGCAATCCACCGCGACGAGCTGCGGCCGAAGCTCATAACGAGCTCCACCAAGCGCCGAGTCAACGAGCTCTCGGGGCTGCAGACTAAGGTCGCAGACGACTGTAGGTGTCTCTGGGGACTGCACGTGGACGCGAACGATGGCTGACTCAACAATCTCTCATAGCCCTCGTCACTGCCGACCTCCAAGCGCTCCTCGAACTCCTCTTCGAAACATATCCGCTATACGACGACCGCGAATCACGCCGCGCCGTCGAGGGTGTCCTCAAGTCGCTGGTAAACGGACCCCATGGCGACAAGATACTGCCGCCGGTGGTCAAGTTCTTGACGCAGGAATGCTCCAAGAAGGCCATCGCGCACGCCAATGCCTTTGTGCTCAACGACTGGTGTTCCGTGCTGCTGCTGCAGTTTGCAAAGTCGCCTGAACGTTGGGCCAAGCTCGGCCTGGACGTGGCGCTGGCGAATGCGCGCGTACTCGAGACGTGCGTGAGCGCTGGGGGCGACCGGCGAGCTGGCCGCCTCTCCATAGCGGCCCTCGTTTCGACACGCCGGGCCCTGCGCGCCATCTTCCGCTCCGACGCAATTGGCAAGGACGCTCTCGACAAACTCGTCACGAACCTCACCGCAAAGGGCAGCGCGCCCACAGCTGGAAATGCTGTCTTCCTCGGCGTCATCGCTGGCGTCTCATCCCGTCTACCGACCGTCAAGCCGCTCCTCGAAGGCCGCAAACAAGACTACTACACCTACTACACACGAGAGATTGTCGGATCAAGGAGCCAGCTGCCGGACCACATCTCCAATGCGTTACACGATTTCTTTGACAGCTTCCCTACCCTGGAAGAGCTGCGGAAGGATGTCATACCACCCATCGAAAAGGCTTTGCTGAGAGCACCCGAAGTAGTACTCAACGACATCGTCTCACCCATGTTCTTGGCCCTCCCCGAGTCTATGGATCTCTCCGATGTTTTGCTAGGGAACATGCTGAAGCCGCTGCTTTCCAATGTCAAATCGAGCAATGCTGCCATTCGCGCAGGCGCTTTGCGAACCTTCAAAGCTTTGGCTTCGCGATCAAAAGATGATGCCAAGATTGACAAGGTCGCAGACGAAGTGCTTACTCCTTTAAGACAAGGCAAAGTCTCCGGTGCTGACCAGAAGGTCCTTCATGCTCAGATGCTCTCAGCGCTACCAGAGTCAATAACCCTGGCAAAGAAGATCCCAGCAGGTATCGCTCCAGTAGCCTTGAAGGAGCCGAGTGAGCCAGCTGTCGTAGCTGAAGTGTCCGCAATAACAACCCACCTGAACTTTGGCTTGGCGAACGGAGTTGCTCTTGACAAGGCCGTCTCAGATGCCTTTATCAAGGGCATGGCCGATAAACGCGTACCCGTTAAGAAGCTTTGGGCAATTCGCGCAGCAGATCTCTGGTGGAATCTCTCCGATGAACAGCAAGCTCAACCCGACGTACTTGCGTTCTGCCAAACAACTCTGCCGAAGCTCATTGAGATTTGGCAGGAAGTCAACGCAAACCCGCTGCCTGCGACCCAGAGTGGTTTGGTCACGGTAGGACACTACACTGTTGCGCTCCTCATCGATAGAGTACAAAACATGAAGGACGAGAAGCTGGGATCCATCTATAAGAAATCTGATGTCATCTCGCAATCGCTCGCCACACAACCAAAGCCTTCCATCCTTCTCAACCCCAAAGTCTATTCGAAATTGTCTTCAGAAGAGGACGTTTCCATTGCACTACGCGCCTTGAAGGCCATTGCGCCAGACGTCACACTAGCTTCCAAGGAAGTCGCAGATGCATGGGCACAGGCGTTCATCTTTCTCATCGTCGCTCCCAGCGTCTCCGCCAAGGCGAAGGCGGCTACTAAGCAGGCTTTGACAGAAGCATATCTTCAAACCTCGCCCGAGAAGATCAGCAATATCATAATAGAAGGATTGTGGTCGTGGTACAGGTCAAGTGAACAAGAAGACAAGGAGAGCGCTGCGTTCGCCTCCAAAGCAGGTTCAGCTGAGCTTGGCGCTGTTTTGAGCTGCATATGCCTGCCTGCAGAGACAGTGAAGAAAGAGAACGCAAGTGTCGATACTGAGGCTCTACAAAAGCAGGCCATGCGTCTCGTTGTATTAGCAAGAAAAGAGATCATGCCAAGAGTGTCTTGGATCGATCTATGCCTTCGCATGGGTGTCGATCCAGGCCAGGTCGTCCGGGATAACTTGCAAGACTTTGTGAGCACTATCAACGAAGCAACGGAGGTATTATTGCCCTGACATCAATATTTTCGACGAACAATCGCTAACGTCCGACACAGAACAAAGACAATGAGAAACTACCCGCCATTGATGCAGCAGCTTACAGCGCTTATACCGACATGGCTTTCGTGGCGCCAGAGGCAGCTCTGCCGGCAGTGGTCAAGCAGTTCAGTGAAGACCTCGACCCAAAGCAGATGGAATCTGTAGGACCGACCGAAGCAGCCATCTTCCGTACACCAGAGGGCACAGCGTATATCGACGTCCTTTCGAAGAAAGCACCTGTGGTAATCGACAAGAACACGAAAGACTACGATACTCTGAAGTGGGAAGAAGAGCTACGAGCACAGCTTGCACAAAAGAAGGGCCAAGCCAAGAAGCTGAGCGCAGACGACCAGGCCAAGGTCAACGCCCAGCTGGCTAAAGAGTCCGCTATCAGGAAAGAAGTGACTGGCACAGAGCACAGGATGAGGCGAGGCGTGGGCATTATCCGGAGTCTCGCTACTGGACCTCCGACAGAGGCGGAGCAATGGATGGGACCTGCCGTGGATCTCTTGATCCAAGCCATTCGTGCTGGTGCCGGTCTTCTGCTGGGAGACGTTCCAGCGACTGCTTTGATCTCGTGCTCCGAGCGGGTATCCAACCGTCTAGGCATGATGCGACCATTTATTGGTGTAGCAGTATTGCGAACAATCGGTTCTATACAGCTTGCTAGCGAGTATGAAGACGAGGATCTTGGTGGTGAGTACATTTCGACCGATAATTCAACTTTGGACCTTACTGATAATCTTAGATCTGGTAACACGCGTCCTCTACCGTCTCCGGTTCTTGAGCGAACAGAGGCCGCTCGATGCAGTATCTTTGGCTTACTGCTTCCCTCTGCTTTTCCTTGTACTAGAAAAGGGTGGTATTGGCAAATCTGCGCCCGAAGAAGCTGACGAGCAGCTGATCCTGGCTATCGAAGTGTTGACTTTCCATACCAACTCCTGTGAGTTCTTCAAGCACAAACACTGAAACTTTGCTAACACCTCTGAAAGGCACTGACTCTCGTCTCCCCCGCAAGGCCTTGCTGGAGATCCTGGTATGGTCCATGCAGAAATATCAGCAGCATTACAAGATAATCAAGGATTGTGTCACCAATCTCGCTAGCGGACTGGCCCCGAACATTACCAATGATGAGCTGGGCGCCTTGCTGCGTGGTACCATCGTGCCGGAGACTGGCGTCCGAACCGCAGTTTTGCAAGCCATTGACGCTGAACTCGACATGAACGACCTGACCTTCAGTGAAGAGATCTTCATTGCTTGCCATGACGATGAGTCTGAGAACGCTGAGCTGGCCCGAACAATTTGGGACGAAAACGACCTAGAACTCAAAGCAGATGCTGGCGTCCAGATGCTGCCTTACCTGGACTCTCTCGACAAACCACTCAGAAGGGCAACCGCACGAGCTATTGGCGAAATCATTACCAAATTCCCTGACACGTTTGACGACATTCTACGGAGATTACGCGAGACCTACACCGAAAAGGCCAAGCCACGCGTTCCGGAGCGTGATGAGTACGGCATGCCACGAAAGGTCGATCTTCGCGACCCTTGGGAGAGTAGAGACGGTATTGCGCTTGCCTTCAAGGAGATGACACCAGGTTTCAAGCCCGATGATCTTGTAGACTTTTTAAACTTCCTGATCTACGAGGGTCCCTTGGGAGACCGAAGCCCCGCGGTCAGAGATGAGTTGATCGAGGCTGCAACCTCAGTCATCACCGTCAAAGCGCAAACCAAGGTCGAGCCTCTCATGGAACTATTCGAGAACGCTCTTGAAGCCCCTGACCGAAAGTCGGAGATGTACGATCAAGTCAACGAAGCAGTCATCATCCTTTATGGTGCATTGGGTCGTCATTTGGCGGCTGGAGATGAGCGAGTCCCCAAAGTCGTACAGAGACTGTTGGCGACCCTCAGTACACCTTCCGAAACTGTGCAATACGCCGTCGCCCAATGCTTGCCCCCTCTGGTCCGTACGTCCGAACAGGAGGTCTCGAATTACATCAATCAGATGATGGATCAACTACTCACTTCAAAGAAGTATGCCTCGCGTCGCGGTGCTGCCTATGGTCTGGCGGGTGTCGTACGCGGTAAGGGTCTGGGTCTGCTCAAAGAACATCGGATCATGTCCACCCTCAAAGGAGCTAGCGAGAACAAGAAAGACATAAACCAAAGGCAGGGAGTATACCTGGCATATGAGCTCTTCTCGCTGATCCTCGGTCGCTTGTTCGAACCATACGTCATCCAGCTAGTGCCTCAATTGCTTGCTGGATTCGGCGATACCAGTGCAGACGTCCGAGAAGCCTGTCTCGATGCTGCCAAGACTTGCTTCTCCACGCTCAGTTCCTTTGGTGTCAAACAGGTTCTACCAATCCTCTTGGAAGGTCTTGATGAGGATCAGTGGCGTAGTAAGAAGGGTGCTTGTGACTCTTTGGGAGCCATGGCGTATCTCGATCCCAACCAGCTGGCTCTTAGCTTGCCCGATATCATTCCACCCCTGACCGTTGTGTTGACAGACAGCCACAAAGAAGTCCGATCTTCAGCAAACCGAAGTTTACAGCGCTTCGGTGAAGTCATCAGCAATCCTGAGATTAAGAGCGTCGTCAACATCATCTTGAAGGCTCTCAGCGACCCCACAAAGTACACAGACGATGCGCTCGATGCTCTGATCAAGATCCAGTTCGCTCATTTCCTCGATGCGCCTTCTCTCGCTCTCGTGGTGCGAATTCTCGAGCGTGGTTTGGGCGATCGCTCTGGAACCAAGCGGAAGTCCTCACAAATCATCGGCAGCTTGGCATACCTCTCGGAAAGGAAGGACCTCACATCCCATCTGCCAATCTTGGTTGCTGGACTACGGGTTGCGATCGTCGATCCTGTACCGGCTACACGTGCTACCGCGTCAAAAGCGCTCGGTTCGCTCGTCGAAAAGCTTGGAGAAGATGCTTTGCCAGATCTTATCCCAAGTCTTATGTCTACCCTCAAGTCCGATACCGGTGCTGGAGATCGACTTGGTTCTGCCCAAGCTCTGTCAGAGGTCCTTGCAGGTCTCGGAACCGGACGTCTGGAAGAGACACTGCCAAGCATCCTGCAGAATGTGGCCAGCAGCAGAGCTTCTGTCCGCGAAGGTTTCATGTCTCTGTTCATCTTCTTGCCAGTTTGCTTCGGAAACAGTTTCGCCAACTACCTCAGCAAGATCATTCCTCCCATTCTCGGCGGTCTTGCGGACGAAGTGGAATCGATCCGAGAAACTGCCCTACGAGCTGGTCGTCTCTTGGTCAAGAACTTTGCCACCAAGGCAATCGACCTGCTGCTACCAGAGCTTGAGAGGGGTCTCGCAGATGACAGCTACAGGATTCGTCTCAGTTCCGTGGAGCTTGTGGGAGACCTGCTGTTCAACCTCACAGGTATCAGCGGCAAGGTGGAAGAGGAAGAGGTGGAAGAGGGCGCGAAAGAGGCTGGTCAATCGCTACTCGAAGTCCTCGGAGAAGAGAAGCGCAACAAGGTCCTGTCTGCTCTATACATTTGCAGATTCGACACGTCTGGCCTTGTACGAACAGCCTCCATCAACGTATGGAAGGCATTGGTGGCCAGTCCTCGTACTCTGCGCGAGCTTATTCCTACGCTTACTCAACTTCTCATCCGCCGTCTGGCAAGCTCAAACATGGAGCAGAAGGTCATCGCCGGAAACGCGCTGGGAGAGCTCATTCGCAAAGCTGGAGACGGTGTACTTGCTACATTGTTGCCTACCCTCGAGGAAGGTCTACATACCACCGATACAGACGCCAAGCAGGGTATCTGCATCGCCCTTCGCGAAATCATCGCAGCTGCTTCGCCAGAGCAACTCGAGGACTACGAGAAGACTCTTATCCAAGTTGTACGGACTGCTCTGGTGGATCCCAACGCGGATGTGCGAGAAGCAGCGGCGGAAGCCTTCGACGCTCTACAACAAATCTTTGGCAAGAGGGCTGTCGACCAGGTCCTACCTTACCTGCTCAATCTTCTGCGTTCGGACGACGATGCGCAAAACGCGCTATCAGCGCTTCTCACCCTCCTCACAGATCAACAACGATCAAACATCATTCTACCAAATCTCCTACCAACACTTCTCACTTCGCCTATGACTGCCTTCAATGCCCGCGCTATTGCGTCGTTGGCTGAAGTTGCAAGCTCTGCTATGACCCGACGACTGCCGAACATTCTCAACACAATCATGGATAATGTCATCGCTTCCAAGGACGAAGAACTCCGTTCAGAGCTCGAAACATCGTTCGACAAGGTCCTCTTATCTGTGGATGAATTTGATGGTCTTAATACGGCCATGAGCGTCATGCTTGCCTTGTCGAAACATGACGATGAGCGGAGACGTGCACGTGCCGACATACATCTGGCGAAGTTCTTCGCTGAGGCAGACGTCGATTTCTCTCGATACTACCCTGACCTCATTCGGGCACTTCTCATCTCCTTCGGCGATAGTGATACCGAAGTCGTCAAGGCTGCATGGACTGCTCTTAGCACTCTCACAAGCAAGCGTCTGCGGAAAGAAGAGATGGAATCGCTTGTTATCTCCACTCGCCAAACACTCAACCAAGTTGGTGTTGCTGGTGCAGACCTCCCTGGATTCTCACTGCCGAAGGGTATCAACGCCATCCTGCCTATTTTCCTGCAGGGTCTCATGAACGGTTCGGTGGACCAGCGAACTCAAGCTGCTCTGGCCATCTCCGACGTCATTGACCGCACCAGCGCGAAGTCACTCCAGCCGTTTGTTACTCAGATTACAGGACCCCTCATCCGTGTGGTCACCGAGCGATCTGTCGAGGTAAAGGCAGCTATTCTGCTCACACTCAACAACCTGTTAGAGAAGATCCCGACCTTCCTCAAGCCCTTCTTGCCCCAACTCCAGCGTACGTTCGCTAAGTCGCTTGCCGATACATCCTCAGATGTACTGCGAGCGCGAGCAGCCAAGGCTCTTGGTACATTGATCAAGCTTACACCAAGGGTGGACCCGCTCATCGCTGAGTTGGTGACGGGATCCAAGACAAGCGACGAAAATGTCAAGACGGCTATGCTGAAGGCCTTGTTTGAGGTCGTAAGCAAGGCAGGCAAGAACATGAGCGAAGCAAGCAGAAACGCCATCCTAGGTCTCATCGACAACGAGAGCGATGATTCTAATGGTAAGTTTAGACTGATTCTGATCCTGCTCAGTATGACTAACATGGGGTAGATGCAATGGCGATTACAAACGCTCGACTTCTGGGTGCCCTCATCAGCTGCCTTCCAGAGGATGTCGCGTCCAGTCTTCTCAAGGCTCGCGTGCTTACGACCCACTACAACAAATCTTCTGTACTGGCGCTCAATGCCATTCTGCTAGATGCTCCCGAGGCTCTGACAGAATCGTTTGCAGACGAGACTGTGAGTGTCATCTGCCAGGGTGTTGGACATTCGCAACCGTTCATCTCGGATAACTCGATCCTCGCCGCCGGCAAATACCTACTGTCGGAGAAGAGCAGCAAGAGCTTCGACCATACCAAGCCCATTTTCGAGGCTCTTGCGCCAGTAGTGGAGCCTGGCCATCCCGTCGACACGAGGCGGTTGGCGCTTGTGGTGCTTCGTACAGTTGCTCGAGAGCACAACGAATTGATCCGTCCGCATATCCCGCTCCTCATACCGGTGGTCTTCGCATCGGTGCGCGATCCGGTGATTCCAGTCAAGCTGTCGGCTGAAGCGGCGTTCCTTGCCATCTTCTCGGTGGTGGACGAAGAGACGGCCGTGTTCGACAAGTACATGGCTGGACCTGGCAAGAGCCTGTCTGCTGGTCAACAGCGCAGCATGGGCGACTACTTCAAGAGGGTTGCCATGAGGCTGGCTGGGCAAGCCAGAGAGAGGAAGGAGGCCGAAGGTGGCGCAGGAGGTCTCGGCTTGTCGAGCGACGAGATGGAAGATGAGCGAGAGATTTGGAGCGTAGGGAAAGTAGAGTTGGGAGATGTGTTTGGTGAAAACTAGCGATACCGTACAATGGATGGGACGGTGTACAGGGCATAAAAGCGACTGCACTAGCCTTGGGACGGGAGCGTATGTGAAAACGAATCATGTTAGTATATAGGTGCATAGCGAATGGAAGTTACATTGAATGTTCTGGGACTGAAGCCAAGTGTGCATGTGGTGGAGGTTTCATGGGGCTCGTGGAAGTTGTTAGGCTGCCCCAGCATCAACTCCGCAAACCCCCGAGCTCTGACCTCACGCTCTCCGCGACTGCATGCTTGTCCATCAGCGTAGGCCCCGCACAACGCCTGCATTCCTTGCCCGTCATCGGGGACCATCATTGCATACGCGTGCGACCCCGCTGGCACTCTTGAAGCGTCGCGCAGACCCCGGCGTCGCTCTCCCGCCGCCCTCAGCCTTCTCCACAGCCCGCACGCGCATCTGTCCAACGCGCGACCACCTCGCAACGCGCACATCACGACGCATTGAGCGCCACCACGGCGCGCTTCCACCGCCATCATGGCAGGCACCATACGGCCCAATGACATGAATGTCTCCACCACGCCGACGCTCTCGTCGGGCACCCTGCCCAGCCTCGCATCTCTCCAGACGGACCTCACCAAGAAGCCCAACGCGCCGCGCGCCCCCCGTGTCGACGTCGAGCCCCTGTACGCCGCAGTCAAAGGCTCCATAAGCGACGCAGACTGGACCATCTACAAGAAAGCCCTCTCCTTCTTCCTCCTCGGCAACCTCAACCAGGAGGAGCTGTCCCACAAGCTGTCCAAGATCCTCACCACGCCCGCCCTCGAACACGCGCACAATGCGCTCTTCACGGCGATTTACGCTAACATATGGCGCGACCCGCCCGAAGCAGGCATCGCCAGTTGGGTGTCGAGTAGTGATAAGCCGACGAGCGGGACGGTCAAGGGGACAGGGGACGAGAGCGAGAAGAGACTAAAGCACGAGGTTATGCAATTGAGTCGGAGGGAGAGGAAGCGGCTGAAGGGCATACCGGCAGGTGAGAGCCCGCTGAGTACGGGGCTCGAGGGCTTGGGCGCGGGTGCTGCTGGGCCGGTGCAGGAGTATGTTGATGCGAGACGGGCGAAGCAACTCGATGTTGGGCCGAGCAGCAACCAGGGCGGTGGATTTGGAAAGACGAGTACGTGCACGGCATTTGCTATACCATTCCTCTATGTCTTGAAATGCTAACAACTCGTCATCAGACTGGGAACTCGAGATTCGCAAACGGTATACCTCGGCCCTCTACGCCGAGACACACGAATTCCCCACCGCGACGACGATATCCTACCGCCTCCTACCAATATGCTACGAGTTCGGGCTGCCTCAGGGCCATACGTCCGATTGCCCAGACTACCTCAACATCGCTACCGAGACATACATAAAAGAAGCACTGGCAAACTTACTAGGCAAGGTGAGCAGCAACGGCCCTGGATACGTGCGCACAGGCGAATTCAAGAAGAAGCTCGCGCGAGAAGAAAGACTAGTAGACCGCGGCGAGCTGGCCCGAGGCATCGGCGGCGAACTCCCCGTCGAAGCAGAAGAGCGACGAAAGAGGAAACTCCTGTGTATGGAGGACTTGAGACTCGCGCTGGAACTCGGAGACTCGTACCTCGGACAAACACCGCTGATTGCAGGATCGATAATGAACTCGAGGTTTCTGGATACGCACGGCATCGAGGATATCTATAATGCGCCCGCGAAACCGCTTACGAATGGTGCGATCACGAACGGTATCAATGGCATTGCAAATGGGATTAAGCACGACCTCAACGGCGAGACTTGGACAATCGACTTTGGCGACCCGATGCAGATTGAAGATGAAGTGGGCATGCACTGGCAGGGAGGCAGCGTGCAGGATATGCAAGAGATGGACGATGCGCTTGACGATATTCTGAACCTCGGCGATCTATAGGAAGGTCTTCAAGTTGACCCTGGCGACTCGATCCAGAGCGACGATGAAGTGGGCATGCATTGGCAAGGAGGTAGCGTACAAGACACGCAGGAGATGGACGATGCGCTTGACGATGTTCTGAACGTCGGGGATCTGGAGGAAGGCCATGAAATTGACTCCGGCGAACCAATGCAGCTCGACGATACAGTGGGCATGCACTGGCAAGGAGACAGCGCACAAGACATGCAAGAGATGGACGGTGCTCTTGAGGATATTCTGAACCTCTGAGACCTACAGGAAGGTCATGAAAGCGGATGATAGAAGGAAGGAGCATAGAGGCGTTTCTGCGCTTCGGCATTTGGGCGGCGCATGTGGGATTTGCATTTCGGTGTCTGGGTGTAGCTATGGGATGATACCCTGTCTTTTGCTTGTTGTCTCGTTGAGTTGGTGGTCGGCATTATGACTCGCGATGTATCTCGCTGAGCATTGTTACTTTTGTAGGGAATGGAGAATAGATATATCTCAGTGTCGAGCGCATGTTGCATGGAACGTCGTCATTTCATTGCATGATGGCCCGGCAATCCCATACCATGACCCTCTCGTCCCAACCCGTACTAGCACACCAGCCCTCCGCGCCAAACAAACACCAATCAACACCCGTAACGAACTCGGTATGCCTCCCCATCCTCCCCATTTCCCTACCCCCGCCATAGAACATAGGATCCTCCAGCATATTCTCCTGCTTCACACTCCCCACACCCATGGCACTCCCATCTGTCCACACCCGACACGTCATATCGTAACTCGCACTAAGCAATATATCGCTCAAATGCGGACTCCAACTCAACTTCCGAACCGCATACTCGTGTCCTGGTAAAACAGCAACAGGTCCCTGCTGCGGCATCCTTATGTCAAACGTGCGTATCACGCGATCCACCCCTGCGGTTGCAACGATAGTATCCCTATATTTATTCCAATCATGCGTCAACGCCTCTGCAGGCGCAACACCCACACCCGGCGCATGTCCCATCCTTGCCGTCGGCGGCTGATGAATCGGCACACTCATCGTCAAGTGATTACTCGCACTCGCCGGCGTCCTCAGATCGAAAACCCTCAAATGACTATCACTACTCACACTTGACAGCACACTCGGACTGTGCGGACTGAAACTCGCACTGTAGGTACATGAATGCGTCGGTAAGGTGGTTATACTCGCCTCGGAATTTGGGTTCCAGATCTTGATTGTGCCGTCCCAGGATGAGGATAGGAAAGTGTCTTTGGACACGAGGTTCCAGTGGACGGCGAAGACTTCGCGCGCGTGCTCTTGCCAGGATGCGATGGGGAAGTTGGGCACGTTTATGTCGAAGAGTTTTACCGAGCCGTCGCCGCCGGCGGTGAGGAGTTGGGACTCGTGTGCTTCGGACCACGTGCTGTCGAAGAGGGAGTCTTGCGTGTCGAACCTGGGGACACGGGCGGGTTAGCATGTGATAGTAAGGTGGAAAGGTGGAAGAGGGGTGATGGAAGTACCATTTCTCGGCTACGATGCCATTCGCTGTAAGACCTAATATGTAGAGGCGTCCGTTTCCGACGAGCCCGAAGTTGGCGGATGTTGCGACGGCGATGCGCGAGTCGAAGAAGGGGCTGTATTTGACCGAGTAGCCGTTGAAGCCTTGGGTGCGGAACTCGAGCATCGTGGGTGGTGAAGGGGGGTGGATATGGTATTATGGCGCGTGGAGGATAGGTATGGTAGGTATGGTACGGCGCGTCATGTCGCGCCGAGACGTGGAGTGGATGTTGTGCTGTAGCATGGTTGCGGATGACGAGGTGTCGGTTGACCGAGGCGCCTTTGGATTCTGGCGGGGCTGGTGTGGCGCCGGAGGTTGTCCCGTGACAGCGCGTCTTCTTTTACGCCAGTCGCCACTGATGAAGAACTTCATCTACTTCAGCGGTGCATCATGAGTAACATTGCAACCCACAACAGTCGGTATGGACGCGTTCGTGTCGCGCAAGAGGAAGTGGGATGGGGGGCCGCCCAAGTCAGTGGCGAGTACGAGCACGCGGCCTTCGGAGGCTAAAGACCCAGAAGAAGAGTCTACCGATTTCAAGTTGGCCTTGCTGGCATCGCTGCATCCAACGGTTGATGAAGGGACTCTGCTTGAAGCATTGCTCGCTGCTGAGGGGGCCGTTGAACAAGCCTCGGAGTGTCTATCACGACCTCATACATCCCCACGCAAGCGACCCGCATCATCGACAGTGGGCTATCAATCGTCCCTGAGCTCGTATCGCATGGCTCCCGCCAATGGAACCCTAAACAAGAAGCCACTTGTGAGAAAGGGCAAGACACTATTTCTCTATAGCCCAGAAGACATCGAGGTACATACGCCTTGTTCAATCATACATAATTTCCTTCCGGTAAAGCAAGCGGATGCACTGCTGTCACAATTACTAGAAGCCTCGTCGACCTACGACAGGTACGAGTTCAAGCTGTTCGACAGAGTTGTTGTAAGCCCACACACGTACTCTTTCTACGTCAACAGCTTAGAAGAGGCGGAAAGACAAAAGACGGAATACATCTACAACGGTGGCCAGATCGAGGTAAGGACCGCTGACAAAGAACACCACCAAGATGCTAATCCCATCCAGGATGTCCGACAAAGCCTCCCAGAAATGCTCAACGCATGCCCCCAAGTCGAAGACGCCGTCAACCGCGAAATCCAACGCAGAATCCGCGACTTCTACCCCAACGGCAAGAAACTCAGATACCAATCCCCTCACCCCTGGAAAGCAAACACCGCCTTTGTAAACTGCTACGACGGACCACAAGAAAGCGTCGGATACCACGCCGACCAACTCACCTACCTCGGTCCACGAGCCATCATCGGCAGTCTAAGCCTCGGCGTAGCGCGCGAATTCCGGGTCCGCAAGACCGTCGCTGAAGACGACGACAAGCACCGAAAAGACGACGGTTCTCTCGCGGACGCACAAGGCCAAATCAGCATTCATTTACCACACAACTCGCTCCTGGTCATGCATGCTGAGATGCAAGAAGAATGGAAACACTCGATTGCGCCGGCCCAAGCTATCGATCCTCATCCGCTTGCGAAGAACAAGCGTCTCAATATCACGTATCGGTTCTACAAGGATAGCCTCCATCCGAGGTATACGCCGAAATGCAAGTGTGGTGTTTCGACTGTGTTGAGGTGTGCGACGAGGAAGAGGGAATCGAGGGGGCGGTATATGTGGATGTGCCATGCGGGTTATGTGCCGGGGAGGGAGAGTTGTGGTTTTTTTCAGTGGGCGGAGTTTGATGAGGATGGTGAGCCGCCTTGGGCGGAGAAAGTTCAGAATAAAGGGGGGAGTTCGAAAGACGATGACCAGATGGTAAAGATGGTGGTTGAAAATGGCGTGTCAGCACCTTCTTCTTGAACCAAGGCAGCACTTTCTATCTATCACCTGAACACGAGAAGTGTTTACGGATAGACCCGGGTCGTAAGGCGCGGCTCTCGACGACGAGGCAAGCGCAGCTGTAGCCTTCTAGCCATCTCGCGTGTTCTCGCAAACAAATCCCGACCTCAACCATCGCGGTCCAACACCCACCATTGCTCGGTACTCATATTGCTACGAACGGTAAATCGTCTTCGGCTAGCCTTACTACAAACACCGACATCGCTACACTCGGTACATTGTCGTCAGCACGCCTCATCGCAGTCTTACGTCTCAGAAGCCAACCGAACCTACTCTACCGCCTCACCTCACGACCATGCCACCTCTCTTCCCCCACCAAGCGGTCATGTTCCGGCCATCAACATCCATGCCGCAACCCAACGAAGTACTCGACAGTATCCTCACAGGCTATCTCTGGGGTTGTCTTCTGATAACTCTGTTCCTCTTCACATACTTCGCCATCAGCTTCTGCGCCTGGGTGCTCTCAGCAGTTTTGGCTTCGATCGACACGATCGTTGACTTCGTACGGACGTACTGCGACTTTTCGGATGCTAGTATCGATGTCGAGATGATGGATCCTATCTGGCTGGAGAAGTACACGACTGAGAACTTGGAGCAACTCGCCAGACCAGATGAGATCACAAGGCTCAAATGTACATTACACGAATACGACACCGTCCTCCAAGACGCACACTCAGCTGATGAAACAGCCATACCACACCTGGCCAACACCCTCACGAACTTCCCCAACCTCCCCGAAAAGTCCCCTACACCCCCGGCGCTTTCTTAACATACTCGTCCAACCAACCCACCGCCTGCAAAAAAGCCTGTTCCTTCGCAAACCTCGCCTTCGCATGCGACAAATCCCCCTTAACGCCAAACCCATGCTCGACATCCGAATACAGGAACATTTGGTACGGAACGGTGTGGTCCTTGAGGATATCCTCCGTCTCGCGCCGCTTCTCAGCTGGGAAGATGGAATCGGTTTCTAGAGTTGTTGTTGGTGTTGTTAGTGCGTTCTTCTTGTTTGTGTTTCTGTTTTGACAGTTTGGTTTTTTTGGAGTAGGTGGGATGAATGGAATGGACGCAATGAATGAAAAGCGAGTTTTGTAATCAAAAAGTCATACCTGCAGCAGCAATACTCAACGGCCCCCTAATACCCCTAACCTCATCCACATCCACAAAACTAGGATGAGCAGTAAACCCCGCGTCAATCCCCCCATTCCTCAACCCCCCTTCTTTCAAAAACCGACATACGTACTTCCCGCCGAAACAATATCCCACACCGCCCAACCTCTTGATCCCCAACTCATCCCTCAAATGCTTAATCACCGTCTCAAACATAGGATCCACAGTATCAGTCTTCGGCATAACCGTCTCAACATACTCTTGCAAGTCAAACGATTCCGGAGCCGGAAACGGCACTTCGCTCCCGTTGAAGACGTCGGGGATGACGGTTAGGTAGCCGTTTTGCGCGAACTGGTCGGCGATGAGTTGGGTGTTGGGGAAGTCCATGCCGAGGACGTCGGTCATGATGAGGATGGCGTTTGAGGGGAAGGGGTTGTTGGGTGGGGCGGTGGTGTATGTGCGGACTGGGGTGTGGGTTAGATGGGAAGGGTTAAGGGATGGGGATGAAGGGAGGTGTACTGTTGTCGATGTATTTGATTTGGCCTTGTGGTGTGCCTGAGTGCTTTACGCCGATGATGCAGCATCGTTGCATTGGGTTGGATGCCATGGTGTGGGATTGGGACGATGAGTAGATTAGTGAGAATGAGCGTTGTTTTCAAAGACTTGTATGTCGTTCCCTCATCGTGACTCAAAATCCGATGACGAAGTTTAGCTATGAGTCGGATATAGCGCCCCACCTTGGAGTGCAGCTCGGAAGCGGTTAGCGGCAGGGGTTGCTACGCCCTAAGATGTACACTATTATTTATCTCCGGATGGGAGTTTCCGAAATATTTCCATCGTAGATTGCTGTTGAGCTATTAGATGGCTTGTTGTGTTAGGCCTGAAGGGATGATCTTCGAAGTGGGTAGGCTTCAAGAAGTTGGCGCGCAACACGGGACATTTCTTGCCGCAAGCATTGTTGGTTTGTTGAAAGTTAAACGTTCGTAATTACAAAACTTCTATGTATCCCATATGTACATATTCAATTCAAAATCTGAGCGTGTTAGCACGCACGAGCTTGCTCTGTTCTGTGATCACACATACCTCATTTTCTCGTCTGCAGAGATGTGACTCCTCAATGTCTCACGCGGCTGACACTTCGCCTCGTAACCCTTTCGTCCACATAACCACTTCCACGTGGGTCAATGTAGCTGGTCCTTGCTGGCCTGACAATCTCAACGTCGCTGATGCGTCGCCTGGACACACTCCTCGCCCGACTCCCCGCACGGCTCCTTGCACGTATGCGAGGCTCTTCGACGTACTCAATAGCACGGGGACGAGATCGCGATCGCCTGGATGATGTAAGTGTCAGACAACCAATGGTGCCATAAAGTTATTACGAACCTGTACTCGACGTAGCGGCCGTCGTCGCTGAAGCTCTCGACTGAAGTCCGGCGCCATTCGCGCGGCAGCCGCATCACGCCAGCTGGTGTATGGGACGTGTAGTTTCCTCGTCGGGGAGGTGGTTCAATGACGGTACGACCGCGCGTTTCGTAAGACCGCATGAGACACATGTTGATGGTATTTGATGTCCTTGCTCTTCCGCAATGAGATTGGTGATGATGATGTTGAGGATGTAGGCTACCGGATGCCGGGTTCCCGGGTGATGACGTTGTACAGCGAACGACGCGACAGCGAACGAGGGAAGCGAATAGCGTTCAGAATGGGCGACGTGCGAGACAGAGAGTCAATGATGCAGAATGTGCTTGTATATCAGTTCAGACTTGAAGACATCTCAACGCGACTTGCAACGCGCGGAAATGACGTGCGCCAAGGGTCTGCTGGGGCATTCCAAGGTTGTTCCGTCTGCCAGCCTCTTCAATTCGCAACCAGATATTTCCATGCAGTCAGCGGTGAATTGCAAGCATGCGCATGTGGTTCTGGGATGTATCCTTGATCGAAGGAGCTATTTACATAGTGGTCTCGGCGGTATTTCGTTCTAGACCTGGCCTCGATGATGGAATGCGATGTTGGCTGAGCATGCAGCAAAGCCAGACTATCAGCAAAAGGAACGCGGATCATGGGTGCTGACATGTAGAGCTGGTACCTGGAGTAACATGTGAAGTAGCTACCCCCAGGTGAGCTGTCAGGAAGGAGCCACCCCCACCTGCCCCGCGACTCGTGGCTGGTCGCTGAAACGTAGGCGGTGACGAGGCATAGGCCACCGCCAACGCTGCCAACTACAGGCAGACATCCTCTGCAATTGACGTAACCCATTCCCTTTGCTATCTCACTGTCCCTTGAGCTGCGCGCACAATGTCTCTAGTATCAGGTATGAGCTCCCAGATAGCTTCTCGCAGCAACTACTAACCGTAAACAGACGCCATCTGGGCAGCGTCCCCCTCGACAACGCGCGGACAGGCAACACCCCTCTCCTCGGACCCCAAGGGCGAACGCATTGCCTATGCCGTGAGTCTCCCAACTACCCAGAGCTTTCGCGGAGCTAATTGAGTATCCAGTCAGGCAAATCCGTCTTCCTGCGCTCCATCGACGACCCGGCTGTTAGCAAACAATACACCCAACACACGACTCAGACGACGGTCGCCCGCTTCTCGCCCTCGGGCTTCTACGTAGCTAGTGGAGATGTCTCGGGTACCGTCAAGGTGTGGGACTGCGCCGGTGAAGGAGCTACAAAAGGTGGGTGAGGCATAGCAGGACATGGAGCGAGGGAGCTGACGCGGTGCAGGCGACTACCACATCATCGCAGGCCGCATCAACGACTTGGCGTGGGATGGCGACTCGCAGCGCATCATAGCTGTCGGCGACGGCAAGGAGCGCTTCGGCCACTGCATCACGGCAGACAGCGGCAACAGCGTGGGCGAAATCTCAGGCCACTCGTCACAGATCAACTGCGTGTCTATCCGCCAGCAACGACCCCTCCGCGCCGCCACAGGCTCCGACGATACCAGCCTGGTCTTCTACCACGGCGCCCCCTTCAAGTTCAACACCAGTCTGCGAGGTCAGCACAACCGCTTCGTCTTCGGCACCGCCTTCTCCCCGGACGGTTCCGTATTCGCAAGCGTCGGCGCCGACAAGCGCATATGGCTATACGATGGCAAGACTGGCGAGGCAAAGGGACAGATTGGCGAGGGTGTACATACTGGCAGCATCTTCGGCGTGTCGTGGTCCAAGGACTCAAAGAAGTTCGTCACAGCCAGTGCGGACCAGACGGTCCGGATATGGGACCCGGAAGCAGGCAAGAACATTCAGACCTGGAGGATGGGCGAGGAAGGCGTCGCTAGCATACCCGACCAGCAGGTCGGTGTGGTATGGCCCACCGGCCGCAGTGATGGTCTAATCGTCAGTGTGGATCTCGAAGGAAACCTAAACTACCTTGTCGACGGCAACCCAAAGCCAACGCGCATCATCCGAGGCCACTCAAAGAACATTACATCGGCTGCGATCGCTGGATCTACTTTTGCCACGGGAAGCTATGACGGCCGAGTCCTCGCATGGGACACCACAACTGG
This sequence comes from Alternaria conjuncta, assembly GCF_024043145.1. Taxonomy (NCBI): domain Eukaryota; kingdom Fungi; phylum Ascomycota; class Dothideomycetes; order Pleosporales; family Pleosporaceae; genus Alternaria; species Alternaria conjuncta. The sequence continues at coordinate 27,022 of NW_026250126.1, read as the reverse complement.
ATTGGCTGACAAGGTTGAAGGCGCAGCGCATTCGAGTTACGTTGCCGGCATCACGACTTCCGACAGCAAGAATGAGGCGGAGCTGTACAGTGTTGGCTGGGATGACACGTTACGCTCTATGTCTGTTCCAGACAAGATCTTCACTGGCGAGGCTCACGATCTCAAATTCCAACCCAAGGGCGTTGCCGCGACATCGAGCACCGTGCTGATTCCTTCTACCGATGCCATCGCAGTATACTCCAAGGGCGCCCAGGTCAGCTCGTTACCGGTCAAATTTGCCCCTACTTCAATCGCAGCGCACGGCTCTACCGTTGCTGTTGGTGGAGACGACAAGCTAGTACACATCTACACCCTTTCTGGCACTGAGCTCAAGGAGACCGACACAGTGCTTCGCCGTGCAACAGCTCCCATCTCCGCACTCGCCTTTTCTGCCTCAGGCAAGAAGCTGGCAGTGGGTGCTGGAAACGGCAAGATCTACGCATTTGAGGTAGGTGGAGACTGGAAGGTCATCACGGACAGATGGAGTGCCCATACCGCACGCATTACCTGTCTGGCCTGGGACGAGAGTGAGAACTACGCCGCAAGTGGCAGTCTGGACACCAATGTCATGGTCTGGAGCACAGAAGACCCTGGCAAGCGTATCAAGGCTCTCAACGCTCACAAGGATGGCGTCAATGGTGTCGCATGGGAGAAGGGTCTCAAGGTCATTTCGGCGGGAGGCGATGCGAGCATCAAGGTGTGGAGCGTGAAGGCGTGAGACGTCAACCAATAGTCGAAAGATGAGCAAAAGAAATTAACGATTCATCATGGCGTGGATGACAGGAACTTGATTCAATTCAGTTTGGGGAGTGATGGCTAGGTTTTGAAGGACCTCGATGAAAGGTGAGGCGGTCGGGTGCTCCTGCCGTTTTCTGCTTGCATGTGATCGTGCGGCTACTTCCAAAATACCTCTCCCACTTACATTTCATGCCAACTCCTCAGCCTTCTCACCGTGCAGATAGTACTCGCATGTCGCAATCAATGTGTCCAATCACGATCATCGGCCTATCGACTGCGGTCGCAGTCTGCATGCAGCCCTCACAGCCAAAAGACCCGCGTAAGCCCCATTTGCCTAGTTTGCCTTGGAATTCGGTATGCCTCAGTGCGAACAGCCACCTCGAGGCTCATTACATGCAGGCCGGCTACAGAGGTCCTTCAAAAAGTAATGTTCAGGGCGCTTGCCCTAGTCGCTTCACTTGAAGCTATATTGATGCACGCTGCCACCAAAATTCTAGTCTATGCTCAACCTCAGTCCATCCGAGCCCAGCACTTTTCCTGATACACCCACAGCTATCTCACACTACCTCTTAGTGCCAACTTCTCAACATATCAATCCTGCAGTTCCACTCACATGGACAACAACACATACTTCGGTGGGGGCGGCAATATGCCTGACCTGTTCAACGGTCAAGGAATTGGTGTCGATATCAACGGTCAGAACACAATCGAATCAGCTTCACAATATCGAAACAACCAGCAGCTGCTTTCGCCAACGACAACTCATCGACATGACTCGATGTTCTCTTGCTCGTCAATAGGCGGCACACCACGACACTCGATCTCTCACCAGGCTGAGGCTCAGCCTTGTGCCAATATACACCAAACAGTACACAGCCCCATCGGCTACACACAAGTTCCGGTGAACGGTGACATGTCGCGATCGGCTTCGCAATACTCATCAGTATCTTCCGGTCAGCGATCATCGTCTACATCCCTGCAGCGAGCGTCCCGCGGTTCATTTGGAAGTATCTTGGTTCCGACTGGGTCAGCAATGTCCCGCTCCATCTCAAGCACGTCAGCAAGCCAACGCACTACTGCGCCTCAGCCTTATCCGTTTCGATCAAATTCACATTCCGTGCACTTTCGTCCCCGACGGTCATCTGACATCTCGCCAAATATGGAATACGAGCATTTTGCTGCGGCAGCGATGAGCCCGTTCGAATATGCGATCAACGACGCCATCGACGAAGGCATGCCAGAACATGAGAATGAGAGCAAGGTTTTTGGTCACTTTGGATACGATAACGAGTAAGTTCCCTTCAGAATATTCAGTTTGCGATCAACAAGCCACAGGATTGTTTGGAACGCCACCTGGGATATGGACTGTCATTTACATCCAGACCTGGAAACATGTTGTACCATTTGGATGCAGTCACTCGTATTAATGGACTCTTCGTTCGTATCCTGGGACCCTCAAGCTGGAACATCGCAAGGGCCAGTCTGTTCAGCGAAGGGCGACAAACGCATTTGCGCTGTGGCAACTCGTTGCTCATCACACGAGATCGAACGACATTGCGCACCGAACTTCGACTGAAGTTTCCAATCACTCGTTCGGCTGACCGGCTTGGAGGTTTACACTGTGGTCTGCGCACTCCTCTGGTACTTCCAAGCGCCTGCCTCTACCATCGAGCAACGGTTAAATCGACTGGTCTTCGACATTGCGAGGTTTATAGCGTCGCTACTCTGTCAAAATATCTGGCACGTGGCACTGGCAACGGTCGAACCTCCCGGCCTTATCATACGGATATCAGGCGCCGGACGTTTGTTCACTACTCGCACATGAGATACAGCATCACAGGTTCAATCTTCCACTACATGGCTTCCCTGGACTCGACCCAAGCTATTCACTCCGATGACTCAATCTGACTAGAATGATTGCCTTTACCATGTTCTGGACTATCATCAGCCGATGTGTCATTTATAAAGGTAAAGCTTGTCTTGTTCTCCGTCATTTATCAATGCGAATCATCTCATTACAAACGAAGGTGCCAAGACCACGGTAAGAGAAGGACATGAGCAAGCATAGAATATCGCAGAAAAATCGTTACAAGGGCTTTCGCCCAACAGTATCACTCCAAACCTTATGTAAGAGATGGAATTGAAACGCTGCTCCACAGAGTGCTAGGATCCCCAATGAGCAATCACTTTACACTTCTTCATCGTGTTGGACTTGGGCACGACGTATATCAGCCTAAGATACCAACCCCTCGACATCTACCTGTATCAGCATCTTAGCTGAGCCCTACTAAGCCTGGAAATCTTCCCACCTATCTGGCGTGACCATTATACCCCTTGGACCGTCGTTCTAATTATTAATAGATTGTCGACATGAGTACCCCATCGCCTGAAACTCAATGGAGGCCTAGTTCTTTGGTTCTTGATCCCCAGAGTCAACTCTAACGTCAGCAACGCAGGCATTCGGCTCTTTCATCCGCATTTTCGCCCAGCTCTCGAACCTTCCAAGCACCATTTGGCGAAGATGCACCATTCCAACATCAACCGTAAGCATGAAGACAAAGGCCCATGATTATTGTAGACTCACTACTGTCTAGTCGCATGACTCCACCCCGCCACATCGCGTCGGAGAGCTACTCCCAACCCAGCTCCTGCTCTCCTACCCGGTCCTCACCTGCAAGCCCACAACGCTCAAACAGACGTCGGCGCCGCACATCGAACTCTCCGTCTTCCCGCACCGATCCAATCATTGGCCAAGTCACCCTAGCGGGGAAGTTCAAGTGTCTCAACGAAGCCTGCCTCGACGATGGTGACGACCTTACCTTCAACCGTCATGCTGACTTCAAGCGTCATCACGAAAACATCCATGCACGCCGTTCGATTGAGTACTTCTGCCCTGAGTCAGGCTGCGTGCGCTCTAGGAATCCAGTAGGTGGTAAGAAAGGCAGAGGCTTTAGGGGAAGGAAGGACAAGATGAATGAGCACCACAAAGCCGTTCATCATAAGGAGGGCAAGAAGCGGAAGAAGATCGAGGAAGCTGATAACTGCGTTGAAGATCAGAGTTGTGATGACGGTCCTGGGTCTCGAAAGGTGAAAGCCACACGTACGTCCGGGACTTCGTGAGCATCATATTTGTGGCGGGCCTTCGCCTCGTACACTTTGGTCTTTACGCCATTCTTAGCGACTGTTCTCTCGTTTCATTCCTATCGCATCATGATTGCGCTCTACATATCGTCTAGCAAACTTCTAATATGTATTACAAAGCCCATCTAAGTTCCCATTGTATCTTGAAAGCAAGAAGGAAAATGTACAACATCATTACTGAACCCAACCCCCCTTCTTCATCTCCTCCTTGGTGTACTCTTCCAACCGCTCCGCAAGCGCCGCATTCCTCGCAGGCTTACTCTCGCACGTTGGCTCCCCAAAGCGACCAAAGATCTCAAGATACCCGCCGCTCTGCTCAGCCGTCATACCATCACCAGCAACACAGTAAAGACTATTGTACGAGCCCCTATCCGACGACCAAAACATACCAGTCTTTCGCAGGACGGTGATCACGCCCTGCATGGCAAGATTCGATTTGTTAACACCCTCTTGCAGATTCGTCTCCACGAGCCCCGGATGCACACACGAAGTCCAGATTTCCCCCTCGTTATTGGTGGCGCTTGCTGACCCCGGACCGTACGCCTTGTGAAGCGACTTGGTATGCAGGATGTTAGCGAGCTTACTCTGGCCGTAGCGAGCCATGTCGCCCGCATCCTTCAGCGCGGGGTTATCGAAGTTAATTCCGCCTTTCGGCGCTTGCAAGTGGCCGGACGAAGTGAGATTGACGATGCGCACGCTTCCGGGGGGAAGCAATTTAGATGTTGTCAGCATCAAGGGAAGGAGGTGGTGTGTGAATACCCAGTGCGACAGGTAGTTGGTCTGCCACTGCGCTTCGTGCCCGTCTTGGGTCAGCTCGAATGGCGTTGCCATGATGCCGGCGTTGTTGACGAGGCCGTGCAGCGCGGTCTCGAGCGTGAGGAAGCGTTGCGCGGCTGCGACAACGCTGGTGAGGTCTTTGAGATCCATTTGTAGAAGGTCGATGTGGGCGGAGGGGTGCATCTTCTTGATTCTGGCTATTGCTTCTGTGCCCTTGTCCACGTTGCGAGCGCACATGTATACGTGCGCGCCATGTTCTGCGAGATGGGCTACGGTGTAGTATCCTCTGTTGAAGGTATTGTTAGTTGAATAGGTCATTCACTAATGGTGTTTGCAACACGTACATGCCTGAATTTCCTCCGGTGACGATAAACAATTTGTCCTTGAGATCGGGGAGAGCGTCGGGGTTAAAAGTCGTGTTAGGCATAGCGGAGGTTGAAGCGATGCAAGTCTAAGCGTGATGCGTTCCATACTCAGATGCGAGGAAATGAAGCATTAAATAGAACAACAAAGACGGTGTTTGGACATACAACATCCTATATCCGCGCCGGACGAGGTAGAGTTGCAGCGCAAATGGTGGAGACTTTGGGGCGTAGCGAGCAATGCAGCTTCAACATGGCTGTAGCCTACGGTCCAAACGCGCGGAGAAGCACGCCGTACGTTGAGTCTCTTAGGCTGACGCGCAGAGCACGCCCCCTCCGTACGAGCATGGCGTAAGAGGTTCACCTTTCATTTGACAAACGGAGATAGGTTATTAGGTGAACGAACTTTGGCGGAGAGCGACCGGATGTATTAAGCTTGTGAGCTGATTTGCGACGACTGTTCTCAGGTTCTGCGTACGAGCGGACCAAGCCTTGCAGGGCGCAGAGAGAGTCGTCCGCGTCGCGTAGATGCATGTCAGCTTAAACGAGACCTTAGAAGCCTCTAACACGTACGTAGGCTTAAAGCGCTTTATTATAGTAACTACTCTACATATATCTTATTCTATAAAGAAATCTAGCAAGATTTATTATTTAATAACGCTATTTAGCTTGTTATAATTTAATAGAAATAAAGTACTATATTAGCTAATTAAAACAAGATATTAATTTTAAAAATATAGAAACCTTTTACTAAAGTAGTAAAAAATAATAAGCTATTATAGTAATAATATAAGTTTTATATTATTTAAAATATATATTATAAATACTTTACTTAATTAACTTATACTTAGGTTATAATTTTTAAATTTTTAATATAGTATAACTACTATATAAGTCTTTAAGCTTATACTAGTCTACTTTCTAACTTACTTATATAAATATACTACTTTTATTAAAAGTAATTATTTTGTACTTTAAACCTAATTTTATAGACTCTATTTAATAGATATATATTAAAAGACACTTAGCTAGTAGTCTTAAAACTACTAGTAGATTTTAATAGTTTTAGTATATATTATAATTATTACTAAGACTTTTATATAGACTAATTATATATTACTCTTAAGGTTTTACTAATAGTAAAGATATTTTAATACTTTACTATATTTAATCTTTAGCTATTAATATAATATTACTTAAGCTAATAAAGATAACTACTTAATTATAATTTAGTCTTTAATAGTAACTATAATAGTAGAATACTAATATAGCTACTATCTATTAAATAGTAGTATTATACTAAAAGTAGACTTTAAAAATCTTATTCTTTTTAGTTTATTTATTATTAGTTTAGCTTAAAATTCTAATAACTACTCTACGCTAGTAAATAATAGCTATCTTTATTTCTACAAGTAAAAGTAGAGTTACTTATAGCTATTACTAAAGTATATTATATTATCTACTAAAGGTTTTATAGAGTATCTTAAAACTATAATTTTAACTCTAGTCTTTAGTTAGACTATTTTAGTAATTATAATATAAATCTTTTTTAAGTTATTTTAAAAACTATTATAAAAGCTTTTAAAGTCTACTTAATTTAATTTTTACTATTAAACTTAATAACTATTAAAACTAATCTACTATAATAAAAACTTTTAATAGATAGAATTAAATATATTATTATACTTTACTACTAATATCTAAGAGTCTTTTTAAAAGCTATATTTTATTAATTTATAAAATAAAACTAGATATTATTTTTTTATAAAGTAGAGTCTATATAGCTAAATAATATAAGATAGATATAAAAGTACTAATTAGCTATTTAAGATAAAGTAATTATAGAGATTAGTATTTTAAAGCTATAGTAGTAGGTTTATATAATATATTATATTAGCTTACTACTATAGCGCGCGCTTAAGCCTTAGTAAGAAATATTAAAACTTAAGATAATTACGCGCGCTATAGTAGTAAGCTAATATAAATAATATATTAATCTACACTAATACTCTAGATAGAAGTAAGATAATTAAGTAAAAGTAATTTAATACGCGTATAGTATAAGATATAATATTATACTTACTTAAGTAAGGCGTATAGCTAATAAAACCTTATATTAGCTAGCTAGTAACTAAACTATAAGATTTAGGCTAGCCTTAGTATTTTATACCTTAGGCTAGAAGTAGAGAATTTTAGTACTATATATAGAGCTATTTTTAGATTCTATTACTTATAGTACTTTCTTAATCTAGATAAGTTTTATTTATAATATCTTTTTAGATCTTAATAATTTTTATATAGAAAGTATAAGTATATAGAGTAAAAATAGTAAATATAATAATAAGATATTATAATAGTATAATAAGTAAAAATAAAATTTAAAAGAAAAATAATAATAAAGTATAATTAAAAAATAAAATACTATAATCTTATAAAATCTAATATAATTCTAGATAGAATTAAGCTACTCTACTTTCTAGCTACGCTAGAGAGTAGTAACTAGATTTTTTAAGGTATAAGGTAGCGTAGATTCTAAGAGTCTACACTAACTACTACTATAAACTACTTATTAGCTTTACTTACTTACTTACGTAAGCGCTTCTATATATATAATATATATCTTATATATTATATAATTATCTAAAGTTTTAAAGTTTCTTACTAAGACTTAGAGTAGTAATCTAATAAAATATATTATATTAATTTACTACTATAGCTCTAAAATAGTAACCTCTATAATAAAATTATTATATATAGCTAATAAGTATATAGCTTTAATCTACTAGTAGAAGTGTTTACTTCTATTCTATATATTCTAAGCTAAATAGCTCTTATCTATAGGCTACTTTATAATCTACTTATAGAGTAATAAAATTAAATCTACTAAACTATAAAAGTATAGTATTAAAGCTTTATACTAATAAGTATTATATCTATATATAAATCTGTTAGTAATTTTAAATAAGTACTAAAGCTTAGTATAGTTAGTAGCTTAACTAGTTATATAAAAAATTAAGTAAAACTTTTATACTTTAGTATCTTTTAGTTATAGATAACTAGATATAAAACTATACTACACTTCTACGCTTTAGTACTTTAACTATACTTTATAATTCTCTAAAAGTACTTATACTAAATACTTAGTATTCTCTAGCTTATAGTATAATACTAATTATATTTTTAAGTTATCTATCTTTAAACTTTAATATAAAGTAAGTTGTAGTTAATAATAGAGATATAAGATATTATATAGATATAGTTATTATTATACTTTATTTTTATTATATTAGTTCTACTTTCGCTCTATAATTATCTAATCTAAGTATTATAGTATTATATTTTCTAACTATTATAGTTCTAGAATCTTTATATATTCTCTAGTATAAATTTTCTTTTATAAAATATACTAAATATACTTAGTTAGAATAGAAATAATAATATATATCTTTAAATATCTTAGGCTCTACTTATAAAAAGTACTAATAAGAAGTTAATAATAATAAAAAGCTACTAGTAGCTAGAATTTTCTAATTACTAAGAAATTAGAAAATAATAAGATTAGTAGAGATATAGACGCGTAAAGATATACTTTATCTAGCCTCTAGTACAAAGAGAGCTAGTAAAATCTAGTTCTTTTTTTACTTAATTACTTTCTCTAATCTACTAATTTAATTTTTTTATATACTATATAAATTATAATTAATATTATAAACGCGTTAAATAATTAATTATAGTATGTTTTAAAATAAAGATTTTAATTTAAGAATTCTATATCTAGTTTCTTTATTATATTTCTATTAAAATTTAATATCTAGTTTATAAGGTATTCTTATCTAGTACTATATTATATGTTTCTTTTTATTAAACGTACTTTAAAGGTATTAAGTTTCTTAAATTTAATATAAAATATTTTCTAAAGTACTTTTTAAAGATTTACTTAGTCTTATATCTTAATACAAAATTATAAGTAGATTCTAATATTTAATAAAAGGTTAAGTCTAAAGACAAGTAGTCTAATTCTATTATTAATTTAATATAGTTTAAAATTTATATTATAGAGCTTTCTAAAAAGACTCTTAATATTAAAATCTTTTATTTAATCTTTTGTAAGCTTAAATATTATTTCTAATATTAGATTTATGTAAAGAATACTATAGTATAATAATTTATATAATATTACTTATAGTATCTTCTATACTATTTTTAATCTACTAAGAAAAATAATAGCTACTTTGCTCTTCTAAATAGAAAGAGTATATATTAAGAAAATACGCTTTTCTTATAATATATATAATATAGAGTTTCTATTAAAGACTTAGAAAGCTTATTAGTATATATATTTTATACTAGAACTAAGTATAATTTCTAGTTTTATTCTTATCTATAGTATAGATACCTAGATAAGCTTTTAGTATATAATTAAGTTACTTAGTTTATCTATCTATCTAGAGATAATAAGTAATAAAACGCGCTTTCTTAGTTCTAATAGTAGATACCTAAGTAGTCTTTAGGTTTAAGATAAAACTCTTATTTTTTAATAATCTTTGCTATATTAAACCTACGTTGTAAAATATAGATATATTATTAATAATCTTTATAACTTTAATACTTTTTATTATATTCTAGTATCTAGTATTATAATAATAAATTCTATAAATATACGCTATACTTCTATAACGTTTTAGAAAAATGTAATATACTAAGCGTTTCTTATAGAATAGCTATATACTATTTAAATAGAATAATAGTCTAGAGTAATTTTTAATAAAATTAGCTACTTTACTTTCTAGCTAACCTAATAAGTAGTATCTTAAAATTTAGAAAAATAAGGCTTATATAGACTTTATAGTTTATACTACCTAGTCTTTCTAAAGCTTTCTTTTTTTATATAAGTAATTATTCTATATCTTAATTTCTATATAAGCTATTCTACTTCTATCTTAAGTATTTTTCTTTTGTTTTTAGTATTTATATATTATAGTTTATACTATAGATATGTATTATAATCTAAAATTTAAAAATTTGTTTCTAAGACTTAGAATAGTAACTAAATAAAATACTTATATTATCTTACTACTTTAGTTCTTAAACGCTTATTTTTATACTTTCTATTATTATAGCTAGAGCTAACTAGAAGCTAACTTTTAATTTTCTAATTAGAAAGCCTACTTCTATTTTATATTATTTAATCTTAATAGCTCTATAAGTAGAGTAATAGCTCTTACTTCTTTTCTTTTTAGTTTCTAGTCTCTTTTTACTATATATTAATTTAATCTAATATAACTTTTAAATTCTTAAGCTATTTCTATAAGTACTATTATTTTACTCTATAATACTACTAAAACCTTTCTTCTAATTAGTAGCTTTTATTAATATATTATTTATACATACTAATACCTTATAACTAAAGACTCTTTAAACTAGTTTAGTAATATAGAAGTGTTACTAATAAAAAATATAACTTTAACTTAGAAGTTAAAACTCTAGTTTAGAAGATTTATACTATAGTTCTTTATAAGAGTAATTTATAACTAGAACTTATATAAGATAAAAGCTTTAAATTATATAGTATATATTATAATTTTAGAAGTGCTAAGAGTTTTAAAATATCTTAGAGTCTTAATAGTAGTAGAAGTTTACATTCTATATTACTAGCGTTTTAATAATAATTATTAAGATATTTACTAAACTTACTATTACTAAACGTTTTTTTTTCTATAAAATTTATTCTACCTCTAGATAATATATATAGCTTTATTAGTTATTATCTATAATTTAGTTCTTCTACTAATAACTTTTTTTAGTATAAAGTATTAGTTTTCTTAATTTTCTTCTAATAATAGTTCTAGTTATACTATTTTTAGTATAATCGCTCTAAATTAATCTTCTCTAAAAAAGATATTAAAAGAAATTTATTAATCTATTTAGTATATACTAAGAAGAGATACTAATATTCTAAAGTAACTACTTCTTCTTAAACTATAGTAAGCTTTAGTAAACGTTTATAGTATTTCTTTTACTCTATTAGATACTAAGGCTTTATTTTTTTTATTAACTTAGTTTTATTCTATACTAATACCTTAATTAATATAGTTTTTAGTCTATAGTTTTATATCTTCTATATTAATTAGATTCTTTAGTCTTAGTTAATAATAATCTTCTATTTATTTTAGTAGTAAGTTTTCTAAATAAAGCTTTGCTTAATTAGTAGAAAAAGAAATCTCTACTACTAAAAGTATATTTAGAATTCTTCTAATATACTTTTCTTAAGCGCTATATATATATTAAAGCTATATTCTTTCTTTTATATAAAGTCTTAGAGGTTTCTACTAATAGTATTAAGCTTACGCTATAAAATATTACTATAATTTAGCTTTTTAACTTATTAATTATATTAATAATAATAGCTTAAAACACTAGTATACTAAATTATAGCTTATAAGAATAATTTATCTTTATAGCGTTTATTACTTTATTTAATATACTAGTATAGAAATATAAATATAATATAGTTAAGTAATATAGTATATAATTTTTATTTAGATAAACTTTCTTTATATTTTATATTATAGTGTATAATAGTTCTCTCTAGATATAAAAGATAGAGCCTATAGCGTACTTTTTTTTAAACTAAGTAATTAATAATAATATAACTATATTATAATATATAACTATATTAGACTTAATAGTAAGCTTAGAAATTTTTAATATAAGTCTAGATTTATAACTTATAATACTTATACTTATATTACCTTTATAATAAGTACTACGTACGTAATTCTAATAGACTAATAGCTTAATATTAATTACATATTACTAATAGCTATCTAGACTAACTAGTAGTACTAATACTAGTCTTATATAATTACGTAACTCTAAATAATAACTTAGTAAGCCTACTACTAGTATAAAGCCTAACTTAACCTAAAATATCTAAATAAAACTTCTATAATTACTAGATAATCTATATTTTATATATTATTATCTAAAAGTTTAGCTATAATAGTAATATTATACTATTCTTTATTATAATAACTATCTATTTAATTTATTATTACGCGTTTATTAGTATAGCTTATAACTATACTATAAATATACTACTTTCTATAGTAAATAAAGCGCTACCTATCTTAAGCTAAAGAATATATTACCTACTATAAACTTAGTAAGGTTAAGCTTATTTTAGGTTACTAGCTCTATACTACTTAGCTTCTTATCTAATATACTAAGCTAATTAAACTATTCTTTTATAATTATAATAATATTTCTAAGAAAAAGATATTTAGATAAAACTTTATATATCTATAATATATAAAGCTATAAAGTAGCTTTTATTATTAGTAACTACTTTAATCTACTTTTTATTATCTAAAAAAAGTTTCTTTTTAGTTCTATCTTTATAGCTATATATTATTTATCTTTTATTCTTAAGTTTCTAAATAGAATTAGAAAGCTAAATATACTACGCGTATAGCTAGTAAAGTTTACTAAAGTTAAAGTTCTTATCTTGTTTTTAAGCAGTAATATCTAAGTATTTAATAGAACAAGACCTTTAATAGTAAGTATTAAAATAAAGTTTAGTATAAAAAGCTCTTTATATTTAGTAGATATATTAGTAGATTTTTAAAAGCTTTAAAGTATATAAAAATATTAAGAAAGATCTAAAATAAAAGAAAGTATTTTCTATATATAAAGTTTTGTAGAATATTTTCTAAACTACTATTTTTTACACTATAATTTAACTCTATTACTAAACAAATCTTTATTATATAGTACTATAATTTTATAGTAGTTTTTCTATAGTTTTCTAAATACTTATATAGCTAATAGAAAGACTTTTATTTTATATTATACTATACTTTATACTCTACTATTTACTTTTTCTACTAAGATCTTTCTATTATTACTTATAGCATTTATTCTATAGAGCTTATTTTTACTTTAGATTCTAATTAAATAATATATTACTATTTTTATAGCTTTTTAGCTCTCTATTAGTAACTCTAAGTTTACTTCTAAGTCTACTAAAAAAGCTTCTATTACTATTACTTTTTCTAAGTATATTATTATTATTTTTATTATTATTATTATTTTTATTATTATTATTATTATTATTATTATTAGTATTATTATTAGTATTATTATTAGTATTATTATTAGTATTATTATTAGTATTATTATTAGTATTATTATTAGTATTATTATTAGTATTATTATTAGTATTATTATTAGTATTATTATTACTAAAGAACTATATATATAGTAAATATTATAGAAAGAGCTATTTTAATCTATTTAGTTATATATAGTAAATATAAAGTGTTTAGAAATATATATATAATAGAATTACTAACTATATATTATTCTTCTTCTTTAGATTAATACTCTACTATTATAGTATATAATAGTATAAACTATTATAGACTAGCCTTAGAGTTAGAATATACTAAGTATTAATAGAATATTATAAGGCTTAGAACTTAAGAAGCTATATACAGAATCTAGAGGTTTATGTAGTAAGTCTAGACCTTACCTATACTTTTTCTGTTCTAGCCTAGACTTAGGTAAAGTCTAAAACTATTATATACTTCTAAACTTACTTCTATTATATTAGTTAGAAAAGTAGCGTAGTATTATAGAGAATACCTTTACGCTAAGGTTATAGACCTAATAAGTAATATATAAAAGTAGGTCTACGCGTATAGAGTTTTTAGACTATATAAAAATTTTACTTATATAACCTCTACTACGCCTATATATAGAGTTATAATAACTCTAAACTATATCTAGACTAGAGTTACATTATAATTTTTTATAATTATAATATAGCTTCTTCTATAACTCTAAGGTAAAAGCTCTAATTAGGTCTAGACTATACTCTAACTAATATATAATAAGGTAAGTAGCGCTATTGCTTTGTTAAATATACTAGTGCAGAAATACAGGCACAACGCAGTTAAGTAACATAGTATATAATTGCAATGTAGGTGTATTTCCTAAACACCTTATTTTATAGTATATAGTAGTATATATATTCTTTTAAAGGTTCTAAGAATTAAAACTAAGCTATAAAGTTTAACGCTCTTAAACCTTATGTAAAAGCATAAAGGTAAGAAGCTAGAATTTAGCCTAGATTCTACAAAGAAAGAGAGAATATAAGTATTCTACGCCTCTTATATGCCTCTAGAAAGGCATTTAGAAGTTGCATATATATCTTATTACTTTCTAGAAGCTCTATACTAAAGTAGAAAGTAGAGAGAGCTATAACTATAAAGAAATAGTTATAATGTCTAAGAACTTAAACACATTTAAAGCTATTTCTAAAACAAGGCTATAGGTAGATAAGGCAGTAACGCCTAGCAATTTATAACTCTAAATTTAATACGTAATAGGTATTCTAAGTAGGTAGAAGAGTCTTATAAAAGAGTCTATAAAGAAGAGTCTTATACGCGTACGTACACTAAACTCTTACCTATAGTTAAAAAGTAAAAAAGTCTACGTTTAGCTTTCTCTTTTCTTTTATTCTCTTTATTCTCTATATCTTCTATATCTTCTAGATTTACCTTTACATCTATCTCTTAAAACACTAGCCTATAATAACAACATTAATATGTTAGACTACCTTCTAATACATCTTCTAATCTACTCTCTCTTTAAGATAATACCTCTATTAGTTATCTTAGAATATAAGTTAAAGAAGATTAACTTTAATACCTATATTAAAGACGTTAAGGCCTATAAGCAGGTCTTAAAGAAGGTAAATCTTTACTTCTCTTACTTAGAACCTAGCTTTAATATTTATAGAGAGCTTAAACGCTATATTAAAAATAAGATTCTTAGTGTAAAGATCTTTATTCTTAGTAGTCTCTTTAAGAACTTAATACGTAGTAGCAGCTCTTCTAAGTATATAGAGTACTCTAAGATATAGTACTAACGTTAGCTAGCTCTTAACTACGCTAGACAGCACAACTAGCTATCGCCTATATAGACTAACTTTATAAAATATATATTGCTTACTTCTTAATGCTATAACTAGATACTATTAGTACTACTCTAGATAGCTAAGCTGCTTAAGATTTTCTTATAAGCTTATAATTAATAATAACAATAACTATAAACTTATAATTAGGCTAGCAATTTAAATAAGGTAGATAATTTAGATAATAAGGCAGCGCTAGCTTTATTAACAAGCTTACAATAGAATATGTAATAGAACTAATAGACTTTAGAAGCGTTAGTAGTTAGATTAACGTATTAGAGTAGCTAGTAGAGAAGTATAGACGTATTTAGAATTGTTATAGAGTATTTAGACTAGCGTATTAGAGTAGAGAATATATAGCTCTTTTATAGCACTGCAGACTTATCGCTGCTACTACTAATTCTAGAATTTCTTAAACGTTTAGGCAATTGCGACTATAATAGAAGTAGTAGTAGCAGTGCTTGCTTTTAAGAGAGACTGCGTATAATATAGTAGTAACTAGGTATTATCTATATAATATTAGTAGTAATAAATAAGTTAATATAGAATCTTAAGTCTTTATTATAAATGTATAAGAAAAGAAAGTGCAGGTAGGCAGCAAGAGGCGTTTAAGTCTATTAGGCTTAGTTTTAATAGCTTAAAAGTTTGTTTGTTTATTATTTATAACATAGTATAATATTATAAGATATAACGTAGTAGGCTCTGTCTCTAAGGTCTAGAGAGAGTAAGTAGCGCTATATAGACTAGTATAAAGTTAAAAGTAACTCTAATAACTCTAACTTTACTAAAACTAACTCTAAGAATTATCTATATATTCTATATATTACGCTACTTTTCTAGTTTAGAAAGTATAAGTATAAGCCTAGTGCTAGTTTATTCTATTTAGGTTCTTTTAAGAGTCTAGACTATAAGCTAACTTCTTCTAGGCTTTTTATATTTTTTCTATAGTTATTATAAGGTAAAGTATACTTTATATATACTTAAGTTCTCTATTAACTCTAAGCTACGCTACGTATTTTATAATTAGAACTACTACGTTAAGTAGAGCACTAAGCGCAGAAACGCCTATATTATAAATCTAGAAATGTATAGCACTATATAGCCTATAACTAAAACTATACTAAAGTTTATACTACGCTTTTATGTTCTCTACTACTACTTTAAATTAACTCTTACTATAGCTAAGTAAAGCTCTAGTCTAGCTACTTTTTATAAACTTTCTACTTAACGCTAGTATAAGACTTTATACCTATCTAATAACTAGATATCTTTATTTAATTTCTCTTAGAAGAATATAGTTATTTCTATAGTATCTAGTTATAGCTTAAATAATTTAAATAATTTTATACGTTTTATTAGCAGCGCTCTAAATATTATTAGTAGTTAGTTTTAGTAGTAAAAGAATATATTTAGTAAGATTATAGTATAGGCTTTAACTTTCTCTATACTATCTATATATTAACTTTTATTAGAACTAACTCTTATCTAGTATACTCTTAAAGCACTACTGCTAAGTAGACTATCTACCTCTAAGTAGGTTTAGTTTCTACTACTAAGTCTACTAGATTAATAACTAGCTTAAGAATAAATATAACTTAGATAATAAGAAGTATAGAGTCTCTACGCGCTACGCTAACTACTATACTAACTTCTTTTATAACTACTTTTAAACTACTAAGAATACTACTTACTATAGTTACTATTATATTAATATCTAGCCTAGTACTATTCTATTCTTAAACTTAAGTGCGTAAGCTCTTTCTACTATATATAAGTAGCGTAGTACTTCTAGATATAGTACTCTAGTACTTATTTTTACGCAAAATTCTTTAGCGCCTTATATAGATATAGTCTACTATAGTACTAAAGCTTATAAAAATATTAAGTAGAACTAGAATAAGCTAATAGAGAATTTTACTAAGTAGCCTAGTAACTCTAGACTAGCTCTAGACCTTACTTTATTTACTAACTTCTCTACTTCTAACTAACTCTAGCGCTATATTTTAATATTATCTAGCTAGTTTATATCTAACTCTAAGTCTAAGGCTAAATTAGAAGCTTACCTTTTTTAAATTTTACTATTATTAACTTCTAGTAGTAATACTTTACGCTAAGGCTTTATTAAGTAAGAAACCTCTTTACTACTATATAATAACTATTCTACGTACTACTATATTAAAGGCTAACTTATTTTAGAGCTACTTCTCTAGAGCTTTAGCTACGTCTAGAAGTAGCTTCTATCTAAGAAGAAGCCTTTTCTATCTAAGAAGAATCTAATTCTACCTAAGAAAAACCTATAATAGTAGCTAGAGTAAAAATTTTCTAAAATTAAAAAGAAGATTCTAGAGCCTAATAAGTAGTTTAATATAAGTAGTAGTCTTTCTAATAAGTAGATTTATTATAAGATAAAGAATAACTAAGTAGACTTTATATACTTCTAGTCTAGGTCTATATAGTATTTATAAAGTTACTATTCTTAAGATTTATAGTATATACTAGATAGCGTAGGCTAAAGGCTATTAAATTAACTTCTTTATTATAGGCCTAAAACTAAATTAATTATATACTTTTTCTTTTCTTATTATAATATACTAGTTTATTATAAAAACGCGCGTTTTTATATTTAGCTTTAAAATAATCTAGCGCCTTAGTTTTAGAGAGTTTAAGTAGATTAACTTATATTAGTATAATATAGCTAGCCTACTTTACTAAAGCCTTTTACTAGCTCTAACTAAAAGTGTTTTTTACTTATAAAACTTTCTCTACTATCTATTTACGTAAATTCTTATTATCTTTATATAGGTCTACTATAAGCTCTAGTTATACGTTTATTAGTAGCTAGCTTAGTAGAGAATCTACTACTATCTACTTTACTAAATCTATATAAATAGTTTTATGTAAGTTTTTAAGTAGGTCTAAGATAACTATAAAAAGAGATAGTACTACTATTATAGTGTACTTTACTTAGAGCTAGTCTAATTTCTTACTAAGCTAGTTTATCTTAATATTACGCATAGAGAACTATACCTTATTACTAATCTAGAATTACTCTATAAAGTAGCGCAACTAGTTTATAGCCTTTTATTACTACTACTAGATAAAAATAATTATAGCTTAAGCTAGATTAAGTCTAAACTTTAAGTACTTTATAAACTAAATAGCGCAGCTCTTAAAAGTATATATAAACTCTTTCTAAAGTAGAATCTACTATAGTGTTTCTACTATATATTTATTAAGTAGTAGATTTAGGCTAACTTTTATAATACTTAAGTTATAGTTATTTAAAGTAAGTTAATATACTAGAAGGTAATTAGGCTAGTTAGTCTATTTAAAGTTTACTATTATACGTAGTACTACTTATACTTTTTAGTTTATACGCTTTATACTTTTATTAGTCTAGAAGTAGTATAATATTAAGAGTAGCTAGTCTACCTTTATAAGCTTATATAAGGTAGTCTAGAAAGCTTCTAACTAGTTAGAGCTATAGTTTATAATAAAAGCTAAGAGAAATTTATAAAAACACTACTAGTAGTTATAAAATACTTACGTAATATAGTCTAAGGCTATAAAAGAAACTACTTCTAACTAGATAAATTTTAATAAGTAATCTATAATAACTAAAAAATACTATAGTAAGGTCTTATTATAGGCTAGTAGTTCTATTATAAAGTTTATTAAGATTTACTACTAGTATCTATCTACTACTAAAATAAGCTATAATAGCTTTTAGCGCTTCTTCTAAAAGAAGTAAGTAGCGTAGTAGTAGTAATTTCTAATATAACGCGTAACGTTACTTAATATTCTATTTTAGTAATAGTTTTAGTATATATAGTAGAAAGTAATATTCTTCTCTAAATACCTTACTAGATCTAACTTATAGGCTCTTTAGATTACTATTATAGTAAGTAGCTTCTAATTTAGTAGCTATAAAACGCTTCTTTAAAGTAGTATACTATATACGCTAATAGCGTAGTCTCTAATTTACTAAGTTATATTAGCCTTAAGTAGAAAAGCTCTTATATCTAGATAGACTACTCTCTACTTTTTAATATAGCTAGAATTTTCTACTAGTATAGCGTTTTATAAGCTTTATATATAGAAGTTAAGAAATACTAAAAAGCCTAGTAGAGGTATATTCTCTATCTAGACCTAGGCTATACTTACTAAGATCTAGATAAGTATTATAATATGTATTAACTAGCAGAAATTCTCTATATAGTCTTACTTATAGTAGCTTAATATATTAGAGCGCGCTATAAAGTACCTAGGCTAGTAATATAATATATACTAGAATTTAAAAAAGTACTTTACCTAGTAATACTATTACTTACTAAAGTCTTATATACTAGTAAAGTACTTTAGATTCTTATAGTTAGTAAGAACTTTAAAAAGCTTATATACGCTAGTAAGCTTAGCTACCTATACTTTAAAGTAGTATACTATAGTAAGTAACTTCTTATTATAAATAGTATAGTTACGCTTCTTACTTATAAAAGCTACTAAATAGTAAGTAACTAGGTATAGAATACCTCTAATATACTATAAAAGATATCTCTCTAAAGTAACACTTAAGTAGTTTATCTTAATAATTATTTAGTAAGAAAAGTTCTACTAATAAAAAATAAAGTCTATAATAAATATAGACTTTAATATTTAGAAAGTCTAATTCTTTTTTAGTCTTTATTTAAACTAAGTAGTCTTTTCTATAAGTTAGTAGAGAGAAGTAGCTACTTTAGAAAAGTTAGAGATAAAGTTATAATAAAAGTTTATAAACCTAAGAAAACTATATATACTTATTACTATTATAGGCACTTACTAGTTCTAAACTATCTAGAGCTTATTTAGGTCTAGACGTATAGCGCGCTTTACCTTAATAATATAACTAAAGTAGTAGATCTTTTTTACTATAAATATACTTTTCTTAAAGTCTAGATTAAGTTAGGTATTATGTAGTAGAGTTAGAACCTATTTTGTCTTAGTAAAGTAGTTAGTTTTACTTTCTCTAGAGTAGATTAAAATATTATTAAGGTACGCTATTATAAAATTATCTAGTGCTTTCTTTAGCGTACTATTAATATACTACTAGAAGAACGTAGATATACTAGTTAGACTAAAAGAGTAGATAAGCTACTTAAATAATCTAAATTAAGTATAAAACGCTATTTTTACCTTATTACTATTAGCTATACGTAGCTTATAGAACATAGTATAAATATTAACTTTAGTAAACTAATAAGCCTCTAAAAGTATATATAGCGTTTTCTTAATTAAGAGTAGTAAGTAGTAATTTATAACTATAATTTTATTAAGGCTATAGTAGTTAATATAGAAGCGCTAACTTCTAAAAGCCTTCTTTACTAGAAGAACTAGTAACCTAGTAGAGAAGAAGCTAGCCTAGATCTACTTTTTATTAAGTAGGTCTATAAGCTATACGCGTAGCTTTAGTAGCTAATTACGTAATATTAGATATAAAAGGCTTTATAGCGCGTTCTACTTATAGCTATATATATTTATAGATAAGTTAATATAATAATTAAGGTAGCTCTAGTAAAAGAGTAGCTTACTAGCTTTATTCTTATTAAAGAGGTTATAAAACGTAGCTAACTTAGATAGTAATTTACTTAGCTTAAGCTTTATAAAAAGTTAAATACTATCTAATAAAAAATAGAACTAATATAAAATATAAGTAAGAGTATAGATACTTATAATAAGAACTACGCCTTTATACCTAGAAATACGCGCTCTATAATCTACTACCTTAGCTACCTTTTTAATACTAATTATTATAATCTCTAGCTACGCTAGAGCCTAATTATACTTATATACTACTATCTCTCTAGCGTAACTTATAGTAAGAAGGCTTTATAAAATATTAAAAATAACGCTCTTCTAGCGTATCTATAGCTTACCTAGAATAATATTATAATATAAGTTTAGAACTATATAGGTAATAAGATAAGTTAGCTAACTATTAATATTATACTTTACTATAGCTAACTATAAGATAATAGAGTTTTATAAAAGATCTACTACTTAGCGTAGTAACTATAGAGTTAATTTAAGAAATTAAGTACTTACTTTTTTAGTAACTACTTTATTAATTACGTAGAAATATTTATACTTTAAGTTAACTAATATTTATACTTACTTAGCGCTTTCTAAAAATAAAGATACTAGAAATAGACTCTTATCTATAGACTAGCTAATATTAACTAAGTAAGTATTAAAGCTACGTATTAGTAACTTCTCTACTAATATAACTATAGTTTATCTCTAAGCTAGACTCTCTCTAGAAGTAGTTAGTTTTCTAAATATACTTTCTTTTTATCTAAACTAACTAATTATATTATAATAGAGTGTATTATAGCTGCGTTTAGATATACTCTTATATAGTAGCCTACGCACCTATACTATATATAAATACCTACTACCTTACGCTTACTAAATATATCTATAGAAATCTAGTTTTTTTAGTTAAAAGCTAGACTTCTATAAGAGCCTCTAGATATAGTAGTTACTACCTCTACGTTTACTATATAAATATTACTATTATAGTTCTACCTCTAAAGCGCTATAAGTATAAAGTAATAGAGCTAAGACTTCTAAGTAAACTCTATTTTTACTATCTTAAAGTTAACTATAATAGCCTTATATATAAGAACTATAGTATTATAGTTAGTATATAATATACTCTAGTTTATAGAAACTTCTTTTATATAATTATTTAAAGCGTTATAAAGCTAGCCTAGCTTATACTTATTAGCTTAGTAGAGCTTATCTACCTATACTAGAGTTTAGCTAAAAGTAATAAAGAATTCTATAAAGAACTAATACTTTCTCTAGCGTAAGTAGTCTAGATATACTAGAGCTTACTTCTTACTATAAATATTACTATAGTAGAATAATAAATAGTTAAGAAACTCTAGTAAATTCTAAGTACTATACTTACTTATCTTAAAGTATAAGGTAACCTACTACTAGACTATAGGTAATAGTTTAGCGTTAATAAATATAAACTATAACTTTCTATTCTCTAGAAACTCTTAGTCTATTACTAGCTTATACTTAATTATTACCTTTTAGGCTTAAAAGTATGCTTTATTATTTCTAAAGCGCTTCTCTATCTAAAGAGGCCTACGCTTATTTATATATATAAATAGAAAAGAAGAAAAAAATAAAGAGTCTACACTAGCGCTAAAACTACTAATAAATACCTCTATAGTAGAAGCAGCGTTTCTCTTTTATAGAGTATTACTAAAAGAGAGTATAGTATTAAACTACGTACTTAAGGCTTTAAGGTATTAGATAAAATATTTATTCTAGACTTAAAGTATCTAAAATAAGGCGTAGTCTTCTACGTAGTTTTAGGTTAGTTATTATAGTTAGTTTAGAATTACTTATAGAGTTACGTCTTTAGCTATTTCTATTTCTTAAGCCTAGCTAGTCTATCTCTAAACTTATATATAGTATATAAGAAAGAAGCCTTATAAATATTATAGACTAGCCTTAGAGTTAGAATATACTAAGTATTAATAGAATATTATAAGGCTTAAAACTTAAGAGGCTACGTATAGAATCTAGAGGTTTGTGTAGTAAGTCTAGACCTTACCTATACCTTCTCTATTCTAGCCTAAGCTTAGGCAAAGCCTAAGACTATTATATAAATATTCTTTTTAAAGTTCTAGAGAATTAAATTTAGCTATATAGTTTAATATTTATAAACTCTATATAAAAATAGATATATATAAATCTAGAATATAACTTAGAAGCTAAAAAAAAAGAAGTAAAATAAAGTACTTATATATTATATATATCTTTATAAGAAGTTTCTAAACTTATAGATATATTATATAACTTTCTTAAATCTTTATATAGAAGTAGAAGGTAAAAAAAGCTTAAACTATAAAGAGATAGTAATATATAACTAAAATGTATAAAAAGCTATATCTAAAAGAAAGTAGTAAAGAAGAAAAGTATTAAAGTATAGTAATATATAAGTCTTAGTTAGTAATAGCTATTCTATAATAATAGAAAAATCTAATATTAAGAATTATACTAGACTCTTAAGCTATAGTTATAGAAAGTAAACTTTCTTACGTTTCTCTTCTTCTTATCTTTCTATCTTTCTTCTATTTCTTATTTATTATATCTTCTTTTTCTTATATCTTTTAGATCTTTTTAATTTTTCTTATTTTCTAAAAACTATTTTATCTCTAATGTACCTTACTTATTTATTAGTATAGTACTATAAATTATTAAAGCTCTTATTCTTTCTAATTTACGTAAAAGTTATTTTATATCTACTTTTAGAAAGACTACTATAGTTATTACAAAGTATAGACTTAGTAAGTTTAACTTTATAAACTATTTAGATACAAGTCTACTAGTATAAAAATATTATCTACTATAGCTTTTTACTCTAGATTTAGGTATATAGAAGTAGTAGTATTTATTTAAAACTTTGTAATTAGTAGTTAGTACTAATATTAATAATATATTTTATACTTATAATATAGATATAATTAGATAAATATAAATAATATTAATAATAACTTATCTTTTTATCTTTCTTACTAATATACTTTACTAATCTAATTTTTTATTATAATACTTACTATATTTATTTCTTAAATCTTTTATTCTTATTATTTACTAAATTTTTCTAAAGTTACTTATTATAAGTACGTGCGTATATCTATATAAGTTAGCTAATTCTATCTAGAGAAAAGAAAGTTTATATTAAATAGTCTTATATATTTATAGAAAAATAGTCTTTACTTAAGTATTAAAGCTTATAAAGTTAATAGATAAACTACTTTAGTAAGCTATAGTAGATTAAATTAGTAACTATTACTACTTAAGCTCTAGATAAAAGCTATTAGTATAATACTACTTTATACTATCTATATTTTTTTAGCTTTTACTAAAAGTAAATACTTTTAGCTATATCTTCTAAGTACTATAAGAGCTTAAGAGATAAGATACTAATAATAATATATACTATAAAGTATTATACTAAGTTAAGGTGTATAAAATCTCGCTAAGATATATTCTTTAAGCTAAAAGAATAGTAAACTTTTTTAAGTTAAAGTATTAATTAAATAGTATTAGTTACTAAAATAGTAGTATAGATTATATATATATGTTTTATAAAAGTTATCTAAATATATATTAGTATTAATTTTCTACTATACTCTAGAAAAGCTTTATTTAAGTAAACTATTTTATATAAATAGATTTTATAACTAAAGTTTTTATAACTATAGAAATACTTATAGCTCTATAATATATATTAGTTTTTAGAAGCTTTGTTAGAGCTAGAGATATAATTAAAGATAAGAGAGATTTAGGTATATTATAATAAATTACTTTATAAGAAAACTAGAATAATATTCTAGCTATATACTTAAGAGCTAAGTAATTATAGATTTATTATTAGAAAATTATAACTACTTTCTAACTTTACTATACTTTTTAGAGTAGTAGAAGTAATAATATAATATACTAAAATAATTCTATAAAATCTACTATAATTAATATACTTTAGTAGAGTCTAAGCTTAAGAATCTTAAGTATAGTAGTAAATTATAGTTACGTTTAAGTATTTAATTATACTTAATACTAGTAGTAGTAAGCTATTACTTTTCTAGATATAGTTTAATAGCTAAAAAATCTCTCTAATTATATTTAAAAATCTTTTTAAATAGCGTAAAATCTAGCTAATAGCTAAAAGAATCTAAGTACCTAACAAGTAAAAGAAAATTCTGCTAGTAGAATCTAGACTTTTAGATTCTTTTAGATAATATTTATAGTATAATTAATAGCTTATTAAGCTATACTAGCTACCTATATAAGAACGCACTTAACTACAACTATAATACTTAATTAATAATAATAAGTTTTAAAATCTTCTCTTTTTTACTATAATTATTCTCTTTAACTCTAAATAAGACGCCTATAGTCTTTAAGCTAAGAAGCTACTTTTTAAACTTTTTTATCTACTTAAAATACTTCTACTTTTAAGCTTCTATACTTATAAGTTTATTTATTCTAGTTTCTACTTTTCTTTTAACTTAACTTTATTTATTCTATTATTTTTATTATATCTATATTAAGTTCTTACTTTAGTAGATAAAGTAATAGTAAACTATTATAATAAAGTTTAATAATTTAAATTTAAACTTTATTAATAACTACGCGTATAAATAATCTAGCTCTAAGAATAACTATAATAATGCCTTATATATAAGTTATAAGAAAAGTAATAACTTAGAGAAAGATAAAAATACGCTAATACCTTATCTACTAGCGCTTAGCTCTTACTACATAATTAGCTAGTAATAGTAGCTAATTAATACGTATAACTCTTAAGTAGTATTTTACTATTACTAAGAATTTTTAGCTATAAACTACTCTATTCTAGTAGACTATTTAGTATACTTAGCTTAGTACTTACTAAGTCTAAGTATAGTAGTAATTTAATTAGCTATATAATTAGCGTTATTAGTAAGTAGAGTTATATTAACATAGCGCTTATTTTAGTTATAAGTGTCTTTATTTTAGGTATCTTAGTTCTAGCTATAGCTATTATAGAGATAGTATTATAATTAATATTATTAGCGCTAGTTATAGTAGCGTTAATATTAGTTCTAGCTTTCTTAGCTAGAGTAATATATCTCTAATAGCTTAATATCTAGTATTTTAAGTTGTAGATCTTATTACTATATATAGTATTTTCTTAGTAAGACTTAGTAATAGTATAAAGAACTTAAAACTAAGTATAATTATTTAAAGCTAATAGCTTTTATAAATACTTCTACTACTAAAGAAGCTTATTATTACGCTTAGTCTAAAAACTATATAAATAGTTAAAGAAGTAGTAATAATTATAGTAGTAAGTATTAGTAAGTTAATAGTAAGTTAGTAGTAGGTTAGTAGTAAGTTAGTAGTAAGTTAGTAGTTATATTAGCTTAATCTAATAAAAGGTTTAGTAATTTATCTACTTTTTCTAATCTTTATTTATTAATTACTTCGCCTTTACTAAGTACTATTTATAGTAACTAAGATCTAACTTAGAAATTATTAGCTCTTATATATCTAAGTCTTTTATAAACTACTAAGTTCTCTACTATAATCTTTATGTTAAAAAATAGCTTTATTATATTAAGTTATCTTATCTTTATATTATTTTAAATAGAAATAACTATAAAAGTAAAAGAAATTATTTATAGTAAGCGCTACTATATATATAGTATTAATAAAGTTTATTTCTATAACATACTATTAATTATAATTTAAGCTTTAGATTTTAAGAAAGAGTTATTCTAATAATACTTCTTAGTCTTTTATTAAATTAATAGAAGTAGCTAATTCTATACTTATAATTAATAGATTCTTATCTAAGTTCTATCTCTATTAAGCTAATTACTTCTTTTTCTAAAAGTAATTAAAAAAAGTATGTATATATAATACTAGAGTAGTTACTTCTGTAAAGAATAGAGAGGTAACAAGAACTATTCTCTAATAATAGAATATAGCTTTATTAGAACAAAGTAGTTAAATACTATAATAAATAGTATAACTAATAAAGGTTTGTAATAAAGTAATTATAGAGTAGATAATAAGTAGAAAGTAATAATATTATTGCTAGGTAAAGAATAACTATAGAGAATTGCTATTTCTTTTATAGAAAATAGCTACTAGAATAATTGCGTAAATATCTACTTATTTCCGCCTATAGATAAAGATTTATAATTAAATCTGCTTAATTCCTAGATTTATAATCTAAGTCCGCTAAATTCTTCTTATCTTCTAGATTTATAATCTAGACTAGTACTAATTATATTAGTCTATGCGTTGTATTGCATAGACTAATAATTAGTTTATTACTAGATCTTTTAGTAATTGCAGAAAGAGAGATAAGAAGATAAGAGTTATTAAATTACGTAATAACTCTAATATTAACTAGGCTAAGATAAATAGAGGT